>NW_022205044.1:0-25079 GCF_008831285.2 Nymphaea colorata
TATCACTTGGTAAATGAAACTAGTAGACATTATAAGAAACAACGCAAAGCCGTAAGGACCTTGAAAAAATGACCTTGCCTGTTTTCTTTCCTATTTTCAGGAGTCACTACTGGGTGTAACGTCAGAAAACATGTTGAGAGAGCATCAACAGATGCAAAGGCAGTCATAACAACATATGAAGGAAAACAGAACCAAGCCACCATACAGCCAATCTAGGAATCTGCAGTAACAATAAATTGCCAGAGCCAGTGAATCCTCCTGTATCTGATAAACCAAATGCTCTCTTGGAATGAACAACAGCATGTGACAACACTTCAGAGTGGGAGTAGCGTGTTACCTAAGCAAGAATGCAAGAATTTGATGCCGTTCACAGCAACAATGCATAACAAAAACAGTTTTTCTTTTTCCGTGCTTTTGTTTTTTGCTCATACCTTACCACACAGAAATATCACAACAGTTCCCTTGGAGAAGTCTTCATAGAAAGGCACCCTTGGCAGCATGATTCCCGTCTGAACTGAAGAAGAGAGTTCAATTCCCTGAAACGTACTCTCTTGGCATGATCAGATCCTACCTGTTGAGACTTTAAGTTGTAGGACGATGCAGAAGACAAGTAAGCGGCTTTTCCAGGCATTCACATTGTCCATAAGCTTTCCATTTTCCTTGGATTGTCTCCTTCCCCTCTCCCTCATTAGGTGAACCAACAGCAGGAAGTGCGGACATGAGAGAAAACCCAATTTTGGATCCTAATAAGAGAACCCTCCACGGGCTCTTCCCATATTCCAAAAGAGAGATGCCTATAATTTTTAAAAGGATTTGACAGAAAGAGAGAAAAAGGTCAACACCAAGCTCATTAAGCAAATGTGTGCACCAGCATGGTATTATTTAAAGAAATAGAAGGTGTGGAGCTGGTGAGCGTTTAACTTTTGTTTCCTACATGATCATGTTCATCACCTAAATGATCATGTTCATCAGCATCCATATTCAGTGCCACCATGTTGGAGCTGGAGTGTTTACCTTCTTAATGAGCTTGGTGTTCGGCCTCTTTAGGCCTCTGTAGGTTCAAAATTATACGAAGGCTGATAAAACAGCATCTATCTTTTGGAATATGGGAAGAGCCCATTGTTAGGATTTGGAACTTTTGTCGTGTCTTTTTCTCCCTGCACATTTTTTTTAATAGGAAATATAAGGTCAACGCCCCAACTCCAAACATTGTAGCTCCAAGCATAGCTTAAAAAACCCCAGCTCAATCTGATTATTTAATTGGATTCCAAAGGTTCGACATATGGTATCTCTAATTTGAGAAGGGACAAACTTCAAGGAGGGTCCCTTTAATTTCAGGACAGATCAGTGAATCACGGGGCGTTAAGGAATTAAAAGATAGATAGATAGACGTTACTTAACCAAGTAGTAAAGTGAGTCACTTCAACCAAGTACTAAAGTGAGACCATAATCTGATCTCGAACTAATTGATACCAACCACACCATTAATTCACGACCAACCAGCCCAAAATCACTAATGACCTCCATAGTAAGATGGGCCCTTTCAGCCAGGCATACCCAAAATCAGAACTGCTCCAACCATTTCCAGGCAATCAAAGACAGCCTTAATGTCACTCACCAGCAAAGCTTACCTTAGCTTAACTTTAGAGCAGGGTTGCCAAATTTTATAGGATGCTAAGCAAATCAGTTGGCCTCTGTATGAAACTCCCATGCAGAAACATTGTTGACAAATCATTTGTCCTGACAGGGATAATTTTATTTCATGTTTTCCTGTAGCCACGGAAAACTTTGAACCAAGAACTTTAAATCAGACGGTCAGGACACCATAACGACCAAACTCTTGTAAGCAATTGATGGCAGTCAAGAGTGCAAGATCTCAGCAAACAAACCTCAGTCTTATATGTACCTAACCCCAGTGTGTCTATATCCCAGGAAAAAAAAACACAAAGCAAGAAAAAGGCAAACAAACAAACAAAAGAAAAGGCTCACTGGAGACTAACAAAAGTTGGCATAAATGAGAAATATCAAAGAAAAAAACTCTTCAGTCTTCACCATCAACTGCCTGCCAACATCCCTACCAGAGGAGCGAGATACTTCTATCCAAGTCTTTCAGAGTAGTGCAAATGCTAATAGCATAAAAACAATAAAGAAAAGAGCATGGAATGTATTGGCTGCCATATCTGCCAGGCTGCAATGCATCTTCATGTTATTAGATTTGAATAATATTGCTTGGAGAAACATAGGTAAAACAGCACCGAAACACATCACTTAAATGCATGGGAATGAATAAACAAAATAATCACCTTGATGGTGCTGTATGTAGTAAGCAATACCACCAACAGGAATAAACTCACCACCTAAGTATGCAGATTCCTTCCATTCCCAAGCAATTTCGACGGTACGTAAAACAATATTGGAAAAAAGGACTACGTTTCCACCCATGGTTGGACCCTTTAGGAGGTATAAAACCATTTTGGGTTTTCTTGAAATGTTTATATATTCTAGATTTACCTAGATCCCATGTTCTAATGTTTACTTTTCATTGGTCGATCGAAGGAAGTCCGTAAGTACTACCTATTAACATTGTCTCAATATTAACATGTAGCATGTGCACTGTAGATGTGACGAGGCCCTTGTAGAACTCTTATGGTTCAAAAGAGGGGAAATCTCTAAAAGGTGAGATAAAACAATCAAATGATTTAACCTAAAAAAATAAAGCCCACAAAGAAGCATTATCAAAAGCACGTAGGCCTGGTTACATGGATATGGCATGGCAAGCACAAAACTTGACATCACAAAACATACCAATCAAGCTTTTGTTGTCTCAGGCCTTCTTCAAAACAAAAAAGTTTGCAAGACAGTAAACAGCTAATGATGCATGCTATTCCGGACAACGGCTGCTTGGGGGTTAGGCCCCCATCCTTTTATTTCAACAAAATAAGAGGTATATACAACAAAAATTGATCCAGAAGGACCTCATCATCTATGATTGGTTTCTTTAAGTGGATCCCACATGTCATCTGTGGGATTCCATCTGGTATACATGCCATTGTCCGGAATGGACATCAAAAGGTTGGTGGCTTCAGCGAGAGGCCATCTCCTGCAAAAAAACAATCCTATTGAGAAGACTGCTGAACTAGAGTTAGTGTCAGTGTTGCGCCTGCCTGTTAGGGGTACTGCGAATTGCTGCTTTCCAATCGCCCACTATTGGCCAGTATATAGATACGCCCCTTGATTATCTTCTAAGTTAACAGGTACCCGATGCATTCCATAAGTATCTCGGTCTCCCACCATTCAGACATGTTGCCAAACCAGCAAGCTAGACCGTGGCGAAACCGGCCGGCTGTGTCTCTAATGAGGCCTGCGACCCCTTTTCTACCAGCCATAAACAGGGAGGTAATGCTGATTTCCACCCATGTATCTGCTCGGTTTTGCTCCATTGCTCCACAAGATCCCTGTGCATAACCAGTTTTGAGTTTTAACTCATTGCGATATAATCCATTGATACGTCCACCAATGATCGCAGCAGTGTGACCAGAAAATTTTGGCCACATTGCCTATAGGAATATCTCCTCTATGCTTAAACTGGTTGCGCATTTTCCAAATGAATCAAATCCCCAAATGGAAACTGTCTTTCCAGCATTTATCCAAGGTTTTGTCTTTGAAGCCTTGCTTGTGCCACCTGATGAGTCCTTGCTTTAAGAATTGAGGGCTCCAATGCCATGGAGCAGTACGCCCAAACTTGCCATAGATGCAAGCCCAAATGGGTCTAGCACCCTTGCATTCAAAAAAAAGGTGTGAAATATCTTCACTCGCTTGCTTGCAAACATAACACCTTGATGCTAGATGACCACCTTGCTTTTTCACTAACTCATCCGTTGGAAGACGGTCAGCACAGCCTAAGTACACCGCACAGCCTAAGTACACCACCCAGGCGGCCCTTGGGAGTCGTCTTCCTTTCCACACTAGCATATTATCGATGGACTCATTGCCTTTCTTACGTATTCGTTGCCATATGTCGCGCCTGGTGATCTCCCCTTTATTATCATTCCTCCATGTAAGAACATCCGGCTGTTCCACCTGAATCGTAGGCAAAGAGGCAAGAATATTAAGACCGGTAAGGAAGCCTCTTATGTACTCCCCGTTCGTCTCAATGATCTCTTTGACTGAACACGGGATACAGTTTTGGACGAGATGAAGGTGAGATATGGGAATCTTGTCTATCAGTCGATCAACCCCCCAATGATCTGTCCAGAATTTTGCCAAGGCACCATTCCCTATTTTCCAAACGACTTGCTCTTTCACCTTGCTCCATGACCGCAACGCCATACGCCGCTCTGGACACCCTTTTTCTCCTCACACTACTGTCAAGCAGTCCTTGCGCTCATAGTATCGCCCTTTGACAAGGGTAGCCCAAGGGGAGGCCTGCTGCGACACTAAAAAAGCCATGTTGGCCATATTAGTTTCCTTGATATCTCTGAGGCCCTCTAACTTAGGGAGGCAGAGAGTTGACCATTCATGTGATGGTAATTTTTACCGTCTGCCATATCTCCCCACAGAAAAATCAGTTGCCATTTTGTTCAATTGTTTGCAAGTTGCCGGAAGATTAGCAACTAGGCTCCAATAGCTAGGCATTGCGGAGAGAACATGTTTGATTAAACACAGACGGCCTGCAAACGAGAGACATTTTTGTTTCCAGAGTGCAAGCTTTTGGGAGGACGAAGGATTAGCTGTCTGCATTGCACCTTTGTCAGGCATTCGTCTGAAGGGGAATACCAAGATAGGTGGTGGGAGGGCCCCTTGACGCCAGCCCATTTCATGCTCAATGAGATTTAACACTTGACTGTCCATATTGAATGGGAGGATTGTACTTTTGGCAGTATTCATAACCAAGCCAGAGCAGGAGGCGAACTGGGAGGCGAACTCATCTAGACACACTTTTAAATGGCGCAAGTTTTAAAATAATATCGCATTCACGGTATTCCAATTGGACTGGAAGAAATTATTACCAAACCCATCTGGGCCGGTGCCTCCATTACTGCCCACTAAATTTCTTCTGTAGTGATAGGTTTCAATAGGTCAGCATTCTCCTCTAGAGACACGGTAGGGGCTAGGGCGAGAGAATGCGGTAGGCACCCATCACCTTGAACATTCGCTAAAAGATCGACAAAGAAGTCCGTGCAAGCTGAGAATATATCAGGCAGGTCTGTTAGGAGCTGACCCCCATGGGAGATAATGTCGATCTTGTTCCTCCTTCGCCTCCCATTAGCGATTCCTTGGAAGAATTTGGTGTTGAGGTCTCCATCCTTGATCCATTTGATTCTGGATTTTTGGCACCGGCCACTTTCAATCTGAGACTGTAGGTATTTAAGTTTAGATTTGATATCCGCAATATGGGGGGATAGATCATTGGCTGCACCTTTGCACCACATCTTTAACTTGTCCCTGGTGGTAGATAAACCCCAAAAACAACAAAAGTTTGACCTGTTGAGGGGATATAAAACTGGGCGACAATCCCAATGGGGATGAGCATACCAGTTTTGGAGAGTCACTACCGTCGGATCCCAGAGGCCAAAGGCCAATGATGCGCGCCGAAAGATGGATGTTGGAGATTTGACAATAGTTTGGAATCTTGAACTAAACTTCTGAAGCTGTTCCGCGTTAAGCTTGGAATCAATAGCAAAAGCAATGGAAGACTTAGTAGACCTAAGAGTACTTAAGAACTCATGTTGGGCTGGAGTAACGTTCCAAGATAGGATCTTCATGGGCAAGGAGTTTCATGCCCCATCCTTACTTCTCTGACCGTTGTAATGGTAGAGAAGTCATCAGCCTTGTCCCCTGCCATCCCCTCAGGGAGGCTTCCATGTCCTCTAAGGACCCTCCTGTTGGCCCTGGACTAACCCTGCCATAGTTAGGTTCTCACCCTCTTTAGTCCTCCTTTCGACAACTTCCTTATGCTTGAGTGTTCTTTTCTTGGCCTTGTCAGCCAATTGGGCATTGATGGGAGATTTCATGGATTTACAATGACTCCTTGTATCGGGTAAAGCCTGAGAAGGTCCCTGTATGCTTTCGCTTTCCAATTGCATTGGGTTTTGTTGAGGACCTGTCGCGCCCTTACTTCTACTCTGTATGTCTTGTGTGCCTGAACGATTACCATCCGTTTCGTTGTTAGCAGCAACCAACTTGCTTGATTCCTGCCCATGATTGTCTTCAGGGGCTGTTCCCCTCTTTTCAGAGCGACGGAGATTCCTTTCCTCAACCTCTGTCCCCTCTGTCCCCTCCACCATATTTGAGATGTTGTGTTCCGAGTGAGAGTCTGGTTTTCATTGGGATCTTCTCTTGGGAGTTCTAACTTGTTGCCAGGCATTAAGGGTGCTCTTGTCCCCTTCCTTGGGAGCCTCACTCAGGAGCCATCAAAGTGGGTTGTGAATCCACATTTATGACAGTACTTGACCTTAGTTTCCTATTCAATAGATTGAACAAAAGTTTTACCAAACCCAAGCGGGATGTCGATTTTTACGCAGGCAGGCAAGCGCAGACACCATATCCAAATTCGGACACCATTGGAACTCTCAATCAGCATAGGCATTCCAGGATGCCATTGGTTAGCAATAAGCAGTCTTCCTCCCACAAACCATCGACCAGGCGACAAAATGAATTTCAAATTAGCTTCAGAAGTTGTGCGGAGAAGGAACATACCTTTCCCAACGGAGGTGAACTTAAGGTCTGTGATACTAGGCCATAAGCTGCGAAGGCTCGCAAAGATGAAGCTATAGTCGAGCCGACCTTTCCCAGCCCCTCCTGCTAGAGTTGCTATGGCGCTGAAGCGGAACGGCTGGCATATGACTCATATGATTGTTGAGAGATAACCAGGCGTTTCTTCCCTGCCACCTCTTTCTTCTCCAGCGGGGGCATGTTCATCTCTGGAGGCTATCTCCATCCACAATAGCCGCCCACGATTTCCCCATTTTTGGACTGTAAGGAGAAGGCAGATCCTTACCTCTAGCAGCACCATCTTCACTATCACCCAAAATCATGGGTTCTCCGCTTTCAGCTGGTTCTCCCATCCTCGGGAGCGGGCCAGAGGCCCGCTGCAGCCAGCAACTCCTCCTTCCAACGTTTCAGGGTCGCCTCTGCCCTGTCTTTGCCTTGAGCCCCCTATGGAGGATATCACCCATTCACCCATAGAAAGTTTATCCGACAGCTTTACCTTTGCTCCTTGCAATCCTCCAGCAGCACCATCTGCAGTACCACCCTCCCTCATCCATGGGTTCTCCGCTTACATCTGGTTCTCCCATCCTCGGGGGCGTCTGCTGGGCCAGAGGCCCACTGCGGCCGGCAGCTCCCCCTCCAACGTATCAAGATCGCCTCTGCCCTAGGAGAGAGAACGTTTCTCAAAAAGGGTTTTTACCTCTTCTGAGATGATGCATGCTATTAAAACAAACCGAAACGTCATTCTATGCTGAAAGTGCTTCTTACAGATTATAGCGGGAGGACCTGCTCCAAAGCAGCATGTGAGGATAAAGTAGCTCCAGACAACATGCTTACGGTCCTCTTGCTACCACTTTCAAGTTTCAGGAACCTCCTCATCCACACACTTTATTGCACACTATGCTGAACATTTTTTAAGTGTAAAGCTGCATTCAACCACGCGTATATGTAATGGTCTTTGGAATTTATCAAATTTTGACGTGCCTTGCATTAAAACCACATACTTAAGCCTGCAAATTTGAAATACCAACGACAACCACAACTACAAAATAATCATTGATTGAAGTGTACTTGAAATGTAAACCAAATACAAGAAAATTACGGCATGATATGGTACACAGACAATATCAGTCAAGAGAGTTCCACGTTCAGGACCAAGTTCAATAAGGTTCACTTTCTCAAGTTCAATAAGGTTCACTTTCTCTGATTGCCCATCTGTTCCCAAAGACATACACTCCATATGCCAATCATTCTACATCAGGAGTACCACTAATAAGTTCTAACTTCTAACATGCCAAAACCAGGGCATCAATCCATCAAGTCTCTTAGTAGGACAATACAATAATCACATATACAATTTCTAACATTTGCAATCACTATATCACATGCCATGTTTTAATTACAAAAAATGGGGAAGAGAGTTGGAGGCAACCCTATCACTAATGATTCCCATTTCACCCAGAACAACCAAGACAAAACCCTTTCCTTTAACAAACAAACCACATATATATATATACACTCTATTCCAATTGCCTTGGATCTAACGTAACCCGTTCACATTCCAATCTCTTACCTGGGTGTCGAAGTGATGTTTGGCAGATTTGACATCAAGGGCACGCATCAGTAGTTACAAGTGATTCACCCGTGGATGCACCCTCAGTATCTTCTCCATAAATACTGCACCCAGCATATCATGAACTACTCATGAATATACACATATGAAAGAGAGAGAGAGAGGGAGAGATGTTGCTCTCATTACTCTTGCAGCAAACCCAGTGCAGCCCGTGATTAAGATGCTCTAAACTATGAGCAATGTTGTTCAGAGTAGCCATTGGTATCTGATATTGACTGAGGAATGGAACTTTCTCCTGCTCTCACTGTGTGTGTCCCTCCGCAACCTGTAACAGAAAAGAAAGAGAAGGGCAGTTCACTATACTGCTGGTGCAGCTTCTTGATCGAACGTCCCTCTCTATTTATGCCTGCAGATGCTTTTTCGTGTTTCCCCAAGCAGTTCAAGTGAAATCCTCTCATGTCAACGTCAATGTGCATGCACCAAAAGTCTCTTCTGAGAAGCAAGGCCCAAAGCCACTCATTTTCCTTTAAATAAATGAATATGGGCAAAGAAACTCCAACATCCAACTAAAAACCTGCCCCCTTTTTCCAACTGTCATAGATATTCAATCAAGCAACCCCAAAGCCACTCATTTTCATTTAATGAAATGAATATGGGCAAAGAAACTCCAACATCCAACTAAAAACCTGCCCCCTTTTTCCAACTGTCATAGATATTCAATCAAGCAACCTACAAACTTAAGCAATATAGATATGCAGTTCAAAGAATACATCAAGAATGTGACGCAACCAGTAGACCCAAGAACTTGATCAAGTTTTATTTATCAAAAGAATTGAGCAAAGACAGAAAAAATAAAAAACCAAGCAACTATGTGACTAAACAACCCATGCCACAATGGGAGTGAAAATCAACATGACAAGCACTATGCTGGAAAACCACTAAAGCAGAAAATAAAATAAAACAATTGAACTACTATAAATCAAACCAACAATTCTCGACAAAACTAAAATAATCTAACTAAGAAAGAATATGATCATACTGAAAACAAATGAAACCAATAACCTTGACCTATACTGGACAAGTACAATACCTAAGGCATCTACTCAACTAACATGACACAAGAAGAAATTGAGTACTAACCTGGTCTAAAGACATGAAGGACCCTGCTGAAGCAAAGGCACCCTTGATAGTTGATGACTATGAAGAATACCTCCACCCTTGGCTGCTCACTTTTGTTTTTGAAAAAAGCATACGCCAGCCAAGCGGAAGAAGGGTGAAGAAAGGACGGGGTAGATGAGAAAAAGATCGATTAGTGGAGATGGGTTAGGCAAGAGATATGGGGCTTTCCACCCCCTTTTACCTTGGATAATAAAGAAACACTATATTTTGCAAAACTACCTATTGCAAAAAGGCCAATACACATATTGGATGAAGCCAAGGACAAAACCCATAACACTTTGACAAAAATGTTATAAATAAAAAATCGACCAGTTCTTTTGAAAAGAGATAAGAGGTTTTTTATGACAGTCTCAACCCTAAGTCAAAGTTATGCCATTGAAAACCAGATACTCAATTAAGAGAGAATAATGGGTGAGGTTCCCAAATGATCTGACTCTCCCAAGATAGAGGAAAAGATGGACAAATTGTCACATTAAGCATAATTGGCCTGTCTTTGAGGAGTTTCATCCATTCCAAGAACGGCCTAGTGGTTTGGTAATGAAACGACAAAGATCTTTGAAGACCAAGGGGATTGGTTAGTTCCTCATATGCCTAGGAGGCCTCGAAACATAACAAGAGATGTCAAGTTTTTACTTTGAAATAGTTCAAAATGGTCAATTTAACTCATAAGCTTGAGTGCTTGTGTTGTGCAAATAACATGTCTTTCGTTTATCCATAGTACCATACAAGCACCAAGATTCATTTCGCATCCATGTCATCGAATCTCTAGAAGGGATTTCATTCAATTTCCAAAATACGAACATAAAAGAATCACCCTCAACATCGTAGGTAATCAAAAAGAGGAAAAGATATTGACCCCGTAATTGCACATCCACAAAAGATTGTCACATTCAATTCCCGCGAGTTCAGCCTTCATGCTTTTCATCTATTGGCAGGCACCTTTTGCTTTTTTTTTTTTTGCTTCTTTTTTTTTTTTTACATTCGACATTTTGCCTTTTGATTTTTTTTTTCTTGCTTTTGATTTTTCTTTTCAGGCCAACCTTCACCTTTGAGGGAATACCTCACCACCCCAAAGGCTACTACGAAGCTCCACCGCTTTGGTGGGTATGTGTAGCTTTATCACGTGTCCCACCCGCTTCAACTTACGGGTGTTCGACGATCAAAAGGTTCATAAGTCATTATCTTCACGGAATAGACATAAATCACCTATATGCCTACCCGGTACTCTTGATTACTGACCCAGAGGAACGACTACACAAGCCCCGAGCCCATCTCTCAACTCTCATTTTGCTACCTGCCAAGATCTTATAGAGCATTGTGGCTTCTCTCTCGGGATATTTTCCTCCTAAATCCTTATAGATGCTTAATTACCAAAGTCAATGGCTTTTCCTAGTCTTGACTTCCTCAGCTTCATAGGATTTTTCTTGATTGCACATATCCAAGATTTTTCATTTTTCCTCTTCCATTGATTGCTAACAAGAACTTGAAATTTTCTCCATTCACTCGGGGAGGTACTAAAGATAAAGCAAAGACATAATATTGTGTGAGAAGACAATTTTAAAAAGCTTTTAAGCAAAATGTAAAATTTTCTCTTTTACAAAAGTTTTTGACATCAAATGTTATGTCACAAGGAGGATGGAACTCTACTCGCTAAAGAAAGGGTGATTTCAAAACAAGATGGGTTGGTTTGTAGAAGAACGAATTTCACCAACTTCCCCATAAAAGCAGACCTTTTACACAAAAGGTTGATCAAAAGGTAACCAGTTTCCATAAGATTAGGTGATCAAATGAGTGGAAATTTCGCAAATGGTTTGAGTTAAGCTCTTCTCTTTTCTCGAAGGAAGCCCAGGATAAACTAATCATATGCAGCCAAATTTATAAAATCATTGGGTAAATGACACTGAAAACTACAGGTGTTAGACTCAAAATGTAGGCTATCCACCAAAGTTTTGACTAGTTTTGTGTTCTGGTTGCCCAAGGACTTTGTGAAATGATGATTTTGCAAAAGGATACAACACAAGGAACAAGTTCTCCCCAAAGTCTCCTCATAAAAGTAGAGCCTTGTGGTGGACAAAATTCCCCAAATTCTCATGTCGTAAGGTTTCCTTGCAGAGGGTTTGATCATTGATCACCAAGAAAAAATGCCTACACCAACAACTCACTCTTCTAGCCAACTAAAAGGCCACTTTCAAGACTGAGTTGGATTGGATTGAATGGTTTGAAATGCTTTTGATCAAAGCTCGTGTTCAAGACCAAATGGAACAAACGGCTCCCCAAGATTTCTCTGCCCAAGCATATGCATACAAAGGTCCTAAGAATATGACTCAAATTATGGTTTTACTATCTAAAAATCAATCCAAAGGTATGATAAACCATAGACTACACCCCTGGCTAGATAGCACAAACAGAATCTGCTAAGATGCAACCCTCTTAGCAATAACACCAAAAAACAAAATGCATAAACCACCATGCATGTCCTAAATGAGAAAGTCTAAAACCTGCTATACACCACTACTTAATGAATTCCTGCTATATCTTCAAACATAACGAAGCAAAACGAATTGATAAAGCTAACGGGTAACCACATCGAGCATGTATATACAGAGAGAAAGAGAGAGATGACCAGAATGGTTGGGCACCAAGAGCCAAGGCTTTCAACATGCCTGTCCAACGCCTAATTCCTCCATCAAGCAGAACAAGAATTTTACCAGCGATAGCTTGAACAACCTATGCTTGAAATAGGAAGACCAACAGGGAGGGGAATCATGCATCTCTCAAATGTGTTAACAGCTTATCAGGGAAAGGACAAAATGGATAGAAGTTTTCTTGCACTCTGTTTTGAGAAGGAAAAAAGAAAAGCTTGTTTTTGTCAAGAAATAGCAATTTTGGAATCATTTGAGGTGAGTCAACGTTACCTCCTCAAGGGCAGAAATTGCAGCAGGTGCACAGTCAAGTTGGCGACCACCATGATTCCAAACAATTACGCCGTCTACTCCAACCTCAATAGCTTTCCCAGCTGCAGGAAGAAAGGAAACACATCAAACAGGAGAGAGCCATTTCCATAACATTGTTAACATTCATACGGCCTTGTAATGCACCATGCCGAGAAAGTTGATTGTGCTTGTTAGACACATGAAATTAAAGATCAACTTTTTTCATAAACTAGGTGGGATTCCTACCATAATTCGCACCTAACTTCTCTTTCGAAAGCTTTTGATGCAGCATCTTAAAACTCCTTTACTGGTTATTTTGTTGGCAAACTCGATTCATGTGAAATGGTTAATTTGTAAGATCATTTTGGATTCAGTCCTCAACTTTGCTCTTCAATGTTACCCAGGACCGAGCCCCAAAGTACTTGATAACAACTGATTAACGGTTATTCTGACCATTGAAAAATGAGTATCTGCAAAAGAAATATGAAATTTAAACGACAATGCTCCAATGAAGGATATCCCTTCATCACATGCTTCGATTGACCTAAAAAACACTTTTTGTTATTGCGACCCAATGAATTTCTCCTCTATCACCTCTGTCTTTTTCTTGACTTAAGACTTATATTTTTCAGATCGCATATGTGCGTAAATTCAAACTTATCGTATATGTTCTTGTGTAAATCACTTATAGGCACTACTGTATATTCAATTAAATCAAGCAATCAAGATAAGAGGGGCGACCAACACCATAAGCATGAAGCTCCCACCTGCCACTAACTTGACGCCGTCAATGGGTCAGAAGACGGTGAGACCTCTGACGACGTTGCCCATGTAGGTATTGTTGATGCTGGTGGCGGCTTGCTCCCCCAGCTTGGACATGAGGAACGTGAGGTTGAGCTCCACGGGAAGGGGCAGAGACCCTCCTCGGGCAGAGGTTCTCCTCGGAAACCCTCCTCCGACCACAGCTAGATGGAGAGAGAGAGAGAAGAGAAGAGAGACTGAGACGAACCTCTCGCCAGAAGAAGAGAAGAAAGAGAAGACAACTTGCAGATGCAACGCTTGCTTTCCCCAACGATTCTTTATCTTTTCTTTTTTTGGTACATTCTTTTCCTTCCTTTTCTGTCTCTTCCTTCCCTTTATGTCTCAAATGACTTGGGTTGGATCTGGGGCAGTACCCTTAAACATCGTTCCATGCAAAAAAAAACATTTTATTCATTAAATATAACTAAGGCCCATATATAGGTTTGTGTAATTTTTGCTTTTACTTTTTTTAATTTTTTTGTATTAAATAAATCAGTGATATCGATTATGTATTATAAGTAAAGATATGGGGCCCGATATTTACAAATCTTATTATATATGTTCACAAAATCAGCTTATTTCTAAGCATTGATTAATGTTGCTTTGATCCTAACAAATTCAAGCATAGACAAGTTTGTGGTTGAACCAGTTAGAGAATGACTAAAAATAAGTTACAATCAAAATGTGTGCATGTTAATTTGAGTCTAATA
Source organism: Nymphaea colorata (assembly GCF_008831285.2). Taxonomy (NCBI): domain Eukaryota; kingdom Viridiplantae; phylum Streptophyta; class Magnoliopsida; order Nymphaeales; family Nymphaeaceae; genus Nymphaea; species Nymphaea colorata. The sequence continues at coordinate 13,908 of NW_022205044.1, forward strand.
TTGATTCCAACAATTGCTACAATTCACCTTGAGTCCAAAACATGCGAGTATGCATGGTGGACTCGATGAAGTTCGGATCAGCTTGAGGCCGACCTATTTCCAGCCCTCGGTCGCCCCATCTAGAAAGATTCCACCACAGGATTGATAAATGGGAACAGTTAAATTCCAATTAATTTAAACTTGGTTCCAAGAATATTTTATGTTAAAATTCAAAATTTTTAAGAACCACAAATGTCTAAATCCAGAGAAACTGAGTATAGTATCTTATTCCATCTCGTATAAAAATTAAAGTAAGCATGGGTGCCAAACTTTCTCTGCAACGCATAAGGTATATGGTGACAAATTCAGGTAAAAAAACAGTATAATCCGTCTGCCACATAGCTGTTTTCGTGTAAGAACATGCATGTGAATAACTTTTCCTAAATGGGGAATGACTCCAACAATTCCAAATTAGTGTAGCGTTATTCAAACCATTTGCCCAATACTTATGAGGCAAAATCCTTCAATTTTCCCATAAAAGCTACAAGAAACTCGTTTTCCTCTCTTGGATAAATAATTTCAAGAAGTGTCAAGGTGACAAATATAACAACATAGGCAACCTTCAAACCAATAGATTGTTTATCGTATTCTTGAAGACAGAAAATCAGACATTAAAGTTACTTGATGAATCGTGAAACACGTTCTCCTTTTACAAATAAACTCATTGCGCTGCTAATGGATATCAACAACATAAAACATCATCTATACTTACCAAAGTATAGCTTTGCAGAGAATCTTGAAAAAAAAAAAGCCAAGAAAAAGAACCAGAAAGCAAAGCAAAAGACGAATTAATGTGCGACTCTGGCAGAGGTCGAGCTTCCTTTCAGTTTTCCTAGCAATTGTGAGAAGCAGAGAGTTAGTAACTTAAGTGTGTTAAACAACATGAATCAGTGACAAAGAAAGAGGACAAACGTAGAATATTTCATCCATCCCGTCCTCTTTCTTCTTCCCACACAAAAGACATTTTTCCCCGCTTCTTTTTTTTCTCGCTCTCTCCCGTTTGGATCACCGCTGTAGCTTTGCAACGGTGAATATCTTCACCGTTATAAGTGCCCATCACCTCTATAGACCTATGCCGGTGAGGTATTTCCTTGCTATAGCCTTTTGAAGCTACCGGCGATATTGGTCACCGGTGGAGGCGCCCTATACCGGTGACCTTCCACACCGCAAAACATCTGTTTCGACGGAAACTACCATCGCTATAGGCTTATAACGGCGAAGTGAACCACCGTTATTGATATATACCGGTGATTAGAATCACCGCTGTAGCCTTGGAGACTCGTAATAAATATAAGACATCTGTTCAAGAGCATGATCTAGCAGATTCATATGACATGCGGTGTACATACTTCATTCCAGCGTGCATGGTTATGCAGCTAGAAACTCCGGTTGCTCCCTTCCATTTACATTTTTTTTAACATTCCTATTCAACAAAACTTCAGCTATTTCTCTGTAATCAATACCACTATATTAGCTGTAGCATAGGATTTTTTTAACTCTCCATCCTCCAGGTTTATATGCAATTGAATGGTTTGCATGTAAATGTTAATCACGTCTTCACTTGCAATTCTAAAGAATCCAAAGGTTGTCAAGCTTAGCTTGGAGTGTCTTAGAACCGTTCATGACCATTGTCCACATGTGAAGCTTCAAAGAGGAATAAACGTCCCATCCAGAAAAGTTGCTTTTTTCTTACATCAATAAAGTTTAGCTAGCCGCCACAACTTGTAGCCACTTCAACATTTAAGCACGTCTTGGTATCAACATATATAATCCTTGCTCGGTTTTATGTTCTATCTACTCGAATATTTGTATCCTGCAAAACAAAAGTAACGCCATGTATTTTATAAGCAAGTTCCGTTGAAAGACCGAAATAAAGAAATACATAAGAAATCTTTTAATTGGCTAGCGAGAAACAAAAAATAACAAAATACATAAGAAAGGAGAGGCAGATAACTTATTGACCTTACGTCAGTGGAACCCATGCACCAACCAAAGATCAGATTCATTCTTCGTCCTTGACCCAAGTGGACCTACAAATGGAGCCCCCAAAAGCCTATTCTTCTATACACTCGCAAGCTAATATCAAGGAAATGTCAAATGGCTTCCGGTCAAGAAGCTGAAGAAAGAAACCAATTGGGTTGAACAAGATGCCAAATCTGCTACAAAACATCCCGTACATGCTATCAAGAAAATTGAGAAAGAAACAATGTAAAATATCAATTGTAGGAAAGTCAAAATTACAGTTAAACAAATGCGGTGCCTTGGTTCATTTAAATGGGAAGGAAAAAATGCAAAAGAAAGTTGGGGCAATTTATCCTCGTCATCAAAAGTCAGTGATCTTGGATGTGGATGCTGGTAATGGCAAGGAACAATTATTGCATTTGTTGCAGGGTTAGATTTATGTAATGGGCGATATGATACCAAAGCACTCTTTATTTACGCCTTCGTTCTCATGCTTTCTATTTTTTTGTTGTTGTTAAAATTTTCTTGTTTTTTTATCCATTCTTTGCACCATTCTCCTAATCCTCGAAGAATTTCAGTTTCCATTCCATCATTATACTGTGATAAACTGTAAAGTCAACAAAGCTGCAGACATAGTTAATATTGCTTCATCTAATAACAACCCATAGTCTTCCAATCATGAAGAACTGTGTGTCATGAGTTTTTTTTTGAGACAACAATCGGATTGCAAGCTATAACATTCAAAAACATCATTTGTCATTTTTCTGTAAATGGGGCCCTTATAAGCAAGTGTGGCTTCCCCAAGGGAGCCGTGGCGTGACTTACCCTGCAAAACTTGATGGCCCTACAAAACTGATGACCCTGATGATTCATTACTGAAGCTTTCAAGCATTTCCGAGACAATTAATATAGAAGATGCACCGTACTTAAAATGAAAATAATCCAAACGCATGACATGTACAGGTCATTCCTTATTCCTACTAGAGCAACAAGTTTTCGATCTCAATAATTCAGAAACATTCAGCCCATGCATCTATCCACCAAGAATCTCTTAAAACTGAACAAAAACGCAGCTTCCAATGGTAAGTCTAGCTAATTGGAATAACCAACATCAAAATTCTACATATGAAGTGAATTAAAGAGCGATGAAAATGATGGATGGATGGCGTGGGTATGAACCAAGTTTTCGGGTGGGAGATGTCAAAAACGATTCTCCGAGCCAAGGGACGTTTTCTCTTGATCCCATACTCTTTCTTTCCTGCTTCCCAACAGACATTTTGATAAAACCCCTCTCTGTTGCTGGCTCTAAAACCAAATTAGAGACACTGATGTGTGCAGAAGACGAGTTGCAAAACCGGCTCTAAAACTAAAAGGGGACCAAAAAAGAAGGTTATTTAAGTAGATGAAGAATCACTGCAATAGGCAAAGAAAGAGATAAGAGGTGGCGAGAGAGAGAGAACGGAACCTTCACAAGAAAGGAAGACAAAAATCAAAGACAATAACATGTAAGCAAATGGGCAAGAAGGGAAAATGTTCAACTCACGATTTTTCATTGAGAATAACATTGAAACCCAAAAGCAATCCGGAGAAGACGCACCCATCTCGATCAATTTGCTCCAGATGTGTGCTACTAAGTGGAAAATGGAAAATTGTAACTTCTAAATATTAAAAGTTCACTAAAACTTTTTTCAAAAGAGAAAGAACAAAGATACAAGGAAGAAAAAATCTATCGATGCACGTGAATTGCATAACCATAACAAAATAAAAACTAAAAGAGGGTCTAGTAACAAGAAAAACAACAATTACACTACAACATTTATTGCCTTTCCCAGGGTTTAATAATGCACTCTCCCGGCACCCCACCAGCATTGGGCATGCACTGGTTTGGGAGAGACATGAGTTTGGCCGCCGTTTAATAAATGCCAGTAAAAGTCCTAGAAAGCATACCTCCATTAGCGCAAGCTACATGTTGCTGCTGCCTGCAGCATATTGCCATTCGCAAAATGTATAAACGGGGCAAGTTTGTCTGCTTGTTAAAGTAACTAATGCATCGATCAAAGAGTTTAATACCTACCACTATAATGCTAAAAAAACAAAGTCACTCAAACAAAGTTTGGAATCAATACTTTGATCTTGATGATCTAACAAGCATCTTGAGATTTAAAAAAAAAAAAAAGAACATTACGTACCTAAACAGATGTCTTCACTTGGTTTCATCTCTCTGCCCCTAATTGAAGTTCTTTTGTCACTTTCTTCCTCCTTCCTTTTATTTTTTCCCTCCCTAGAACGTGAAAGGGAAATATTGCACTCTAATATGGTTAAATATATCCTAAGCAGGGTTTCTCTGTACAAAAATATCAAAACATGTGGATTCTTCATGACCCACCTTTTTATCTCATCATATGTCAACAACTCAACCAACTAAAACCCTGTCAAAGAGAACAAAAATGCATGCATTACCTTTCAAGAGAAAACCAGACTGCAACAACAGACATGTCCATCAAAGGAGTTAGCTCTCCTAAGGTTGGTTGGGATGTTGTAGTAAACTGATTTGCCGAAAGAGAGCTGCAAGGAGAAGTAAACTTGTAGCAATCAGTTCAGAAGATCCTATTCAAATCAGTACGAGAAACTCCAACAACCAAAACCATGATGAAAAGAAATTCCATGCAATTAAAACAGCTACCCAGTGCACAACACCACAGCATAAATGTTAATCAGGTCTTCACGTTCAATCTTAAAGAATCTATAGGTTGTCAATCTTAAGCTAGGCTTCTTTCAAAGTGTCTTTTGTTCGTAGACTGAGAACCTCCTCTGTTTTCTTGATGCCTTCATCTGGATCATGATCATTGTCTAAATGTGAAGTTTCAAAGAGCAATTAACGTCCCACTCAAAAAAGTTGGTTTTTTCTTACATCAATAAATTTTGGCCAAGTCATCAGCACTTGTGGATTTGTGGCCATTTCAACATCAAGGCACATCTTGCCATCAGCGTATATTAGAGGCAGAGGCAGAGGCTAACACTAGTGCACCTCGACAACAAAAGCAATCTAATGTAGAAATCTACTGCTTCTACCTGATCAGAATTTTGACTTCATTTTTCCAATATTCAACTTGAGGACTCAATAAAGGTGAACTTCCATTAGATGAGAAATGGTTTCCAGTATGATGTTTATGACAAACTGGCCCTTGACTTATAATTCTGAAATACATGGAAGAACTGGTCGGAAACTTGTTAAGATCGATAAGACTTGTTTAGAAGGATTTGCTTAGGACATTCTCTCAAAGAATGTCAAATTAGAAATGTTAAGGGCCAAATATTCAAGCTCACAAACTGCATTATATTGAATCTGATTCAAGAACAACCCAGACATAGATCATATCCCCATTTACCAACCACTGTTAAACATGGAAGAACCAGATTCTTAGAGCATGATAATGTCTCATGAATGGAAGTGGAAGCTAAAAAATGAATGGTTACCCCTTCTTTCCGAAAAGGAGATGATAATCTCCATACATGGCATGAACTGTTTATGTGAAAAGTGAGAAAAAGTCTTGACATATCATTATATCGTCTCAAATTTTTCGGACGCATTAACAAACCCTTTAATAGAGAAGAGTGCTAACCCTATGAGCAAGCAAACAGTTAAAATACTTATTGAACAAAAGCATAAATAGCAGAAAAAAGGCCAAGACCAGCAATCTACTTTGCTATCTATAAAATTGTGGTAACGGTAAGTAAAATTGGGCGCATTGAAGAAAATCTATGGCAAATGTAAGAAATGTGCATTTCATGTGGAGAGGAAACTTCCCAGAATCTCGTGGTACCCAAAAGTTATAAAATTTTAAATTTGACAACTAACAATGTTATATGGTGCTTGCTGGATCTTCACCCCTTTCTGAAGGATTTTACTGTCATCTTTGTTATTAAGAGAACTCAAACCAGCAGAAATGATACAAAGCTTAAAGGAAATTCAGTCTTGAAAAGATCCTAATGTTTTGTAGCCATGCAGGGCTAATAAAACTCGCTGGTTCGGAATCTTGTTGAACTCCTATCAAATCTAAATACCTGCTTTTGCAAACTAGCAGTGCACCAGGACACAACTTAACATCTTGCAGGTGTAGAGCTTTATCGAGGAGAAACGTTTTTTCCGTTAACTAGGGGGTAGGGGCCTTGATCAAGTAAACAAGAAAGGCATACACGAGTATGAGTTTGGATCACGTTAGCTTTTGTTTGGTCTATATCTACCATGTGTGAAGTAACCAGACAATATATGGTCCAGGCAACAGGGCATGCCCGATAGTACCACCTCCACCTTATTGGGTAAGCTATAAAACATCATATCACAGAAACTGGAAAATTTTATCACACAATAAAGCGATCTATGTTTAATGGCATAATAAAATAAAAGAATGAATACTTTGGTGACAGAGACAGGAAAAGATCTGTACCATGTTCATAGTGGAGGCAAACAAATGAACGCAGCAAGGACGGAAAAGATAAATCCCATGATCTAAGTTTTGTACCACTTTGCATAATGGAGCTAAAAAGAAATGAGCACAGGAAGGACAAAAACCCATGGCCTTTTCTATCTTTCGTTCCCTCTATATTAGCACCAGACAGCTGGTAATAGAAAGCAAATCTTCACCAACCATCACTTTGAGTCAGACCAAGCAACATGTTTTCAACTCGCTGGACATGCTAATGTATGCTTTCGTTATTTACAACTGTAGGATACACCGGTTCAGCACCCAATTCATCTTTCATCATCATAATCAGACCTCATAAATGTACATCAACAAAATCTTGTGCACGGATTCTAAATGTGCGCTGTTAAGTTGTAAACCAGGGGGATTAGGCTGCCACCATTAAAATCTTGAAACAAATTAAGAAAAAATATGCATAAATTGCGTTTTAAAGCATTTCAACCTATACTCAGCGGAGGAGACAAAGAGAAGGGGAGGGCATGGCGATGAATCTACCATCCCAAAAACGAGCGTACCATCTTGACGTCCTTGGGTACCTAGGAACCAAATCACCATCAAACGGCTGGAGGATCTCTAATACGCCGATTACCTCGCTGGTCTCCAGCTTGCTCTTCTTCGCACGCAGCGTGATCTTACCGTCCTTCTCCTCGAAATTGAGGGAGCCATAGGAGGAGACCTTGAAGCCCGATCACGTCTAGGGTGTAGGAGAGGAGACCTTTAACTTATTTTACCAATTCATCTTACTTCTCTCTCTCTCTCTCTCTCAATTGTAATCCCATTCAACAGTCCTAAGTGCTTTAGATATTGTTTAATGTGCAAATAAAATATTCAAATTGTTTAATAATCAACGCCTAAGTTTTTTGGCTTAACATACCCATCTTAATTTTCAAATATATAGTTTTAATATCAATTTTTATGGTATTAAAACTAAAAAAAGATTCATATAATTTGTTTTTGTAAGAACTGTGGGTAGGACGGCTGGTCCAGGTGAGGACTAAGACTTGGAGACGGTCAATGAATTGGCCGAGAGCGAGGATGGGCATGGAGATGACTAGAGGAGCGAGACGGAGGACGAACGGGAGGGATAAGAGGTATTGATGATATTGATGATAAGTAATGTTATTATCCTTGTATAGAATCTAATTGGTCTGATTCATGTGTTGATTCCTTTTGTAGGCAATGAAAGTGATCAGCATGAGGATCCTTTGTTGTCTGCCTTTGGGATTAACTTTTTAGAACATGATTAACTTTGTAGAACAGTTTACACACAGATACAGGGTAGAATTCTTCATCTTCCAAAAGTATCTGCACATTACAGATTTGCCTCATTTTTGCTGTAATTCTGTATATGGTAACACAAATTAGAGGTGTACTGACCTTTTAAATTCTTTTGTTTTGGGGTTTCTGTTCAAACTTGTCTTTGGCAATGGGGAATCAGTTATGCCACGAAATGGCCTTTGGAAGATAGACCAAACGGTGCTTATTTTTCATATATATATATGTATACTTGTAATTTTCTATAGAGCTCCTTGTTTCAAGTTAATTTTAGTTTTTTGATAGCCATTTGTTGTGTTCAGCAAATGCTTCAACCGGCTAACATCAAAAGATGGGCCATCGTTAGTATTTCTGCAAGTTGTGACACAAGGAATCTTGTTGGGGTGCTTATTAGCAGTGCCAAGAACAAGGGAATTGTAAGTTGCAGTTATTAACACTTACAGAAATTGTTAGTTCCTGCATCACGCTGCTATTACGTTTACCAATATTGTCTTTGTTGTCAGGTTCTTGTGTATTATCCTTGGTTGCAGATAATCTCTTCTTTTGCTAAAAAAAAACGGTTATATCTTCATATTATTGCACAACCTAACTGTTATAATTGAGGAAAATCCTAAAAGTCTTAATGCCTCAGCTCATGGTCGAGTCAAGAACATGTTCGAGTTCCTTCAATCCGAATTGTCAGAGAAGCCAGAATTTCTGCTTTGTGTTATATCATATCTAAAACAAAAATTCATGCACCTATGGTAGCATCTCTCAGTACAATTCCTCAAGACTTCCCTTCATTTTGTCTACGCCATTGAAACATGTCTATGATTAGTCGCTATGGATAAGTGTAGTGTTGTTTCTTTGTGACTTTAGGTCAATGGAAGAGAAAAAGCCTTGTTCGGTTTGGCATTCCAACACAATGTGTAGCACCACTCAGAAGATTGGTAATCTATATCTCACTGATGTTAAAGATCAATCCCAAGGTAAAGACAATCTTGTTTTTATTTATGTTTTTGTATTACTATTATCTCTTATTTACCTTAAAATTCATTTTTAACATTATGGTAACATTGTTTAATTTCATATGCTAACAAAACCAGCTTGGTGGAACCAATTCCTTGCCTGCAATTGAAGACAGACCATCGATTCCAATAATTTTCATCATCACTAAGTGCACAAGATATTTGCAGATTGGAATCAAATGCTGCTTTTCTAATATAGGACTTGGATAACACCACATGATTTTTGTACTTAATGTTTAAAATTATTGTTTTCGTTCAAATGCTGCTAAAATGTTTAGAAAACATTAGCCAGCCACATCATTTTGGCACATTTAATTCAAACTACAAGAATTGTGTATCCCGTTAACAGTACTTTTGTTGTAAACATTCTTTAACCGTTTCATAGTTGTACATGCGTCGAAGATTCTGCTCTTGCATTCATATTGAAGTAAAATATGCATGTGAAATTGTGAAGTCTCCCTGTCCCCTCTATGTAAGATAGAAACATAGACACTATAAAGAAGACAAAAGGAAATGATGGTCACCAAGGAATTCGTTGTTGTGGAGGCCCTTTGCATCATCTAATAACAATTTCAGGATCCCGCAAACCATGTTTTCTCCTTCTTCTTCTTGTCTGTTTCTCGTCTCTGTGAGTGATGCATCGAATGGTGAACGGATACATATCATTATGTACATCCATCTATCTATTCTATCTCTTTGATTCCATAGTCAATGAGATCCGAAAAGGGGTCGGATTGTGGCCGTCTGGTCAAGATGACCATTTTCTTCTTCTTCTCACCGTACGTAATCTTAAGATTGTCCACGTTTCAAGGCCTATAGAATCATAATCAAGATCCAACAACATTTGGATCCAAATTGCATTAGGTTAGGGTGTGAGGGATATTGGAGCAGATAAAAGGTTATTATAATTACATATCATTTTCAAGAAGAAGGGATCACAAGAACTGTTTTGGGGAACTCTCTGGTAGTTTAGTAAATTGACACCTAGACAGTCCAGAAAAGCTGGTCGATCCACGTTCAAAATGCTTTACTAGTTAAGTAATAATAATATTTTCTAGTATAGGACTTGGAAAACACGGTATGATTTTTGTACTTAATATTTAAAATTATTGTTTCCGTTCACATGCTGCTAAAATGTTTAGAAAACATTAGCCAGCCAAATCATTTTGGCACATTTAATTCAAACTAAAAGAATGTATATACCGTTAACAGTAATTTCTTTTGTAATTAGACAGGTTTAATCAGAGTCAATAGATAATGGGAAGCATGATTATGCTTCATTTCGGCTTTCATTCCAGACATAGGCCTTAATTTCGTACTTTCCTCAAAGATTTTATCCTTTGGACGTGGAACAACGAGGTGCGTTACAAGGCTGATGTTTATTAGTTTTTTCATGGTCAAGAACTTTGTGAAATTCAAAAATCCTTCAATAGGCATTCATGGGTTCTATTTTCCTCAATTATAAGACATGAAGTTATCCAAAGTTCATAAAATCTAGAGAAATAGTTAAGTGCGTGTATATGTCCATTCCGTCCCCATTTCAAAGACTAGTTATATTAAATGAACAGAAAAAAAATGGGATTAGAGCTTTTGTATGTTTTATTCTTGGGTATTGAAGTTTAGGTTCTTATTTCTATGATATACCGGTGACGATTACAACCGCTACAGATCTAACGCGGTGATCTTTTGAACCGGCATAGACCTATTGCAGTGAGGCCCCGCGCCGCTAAAGATGATTATACCGGTGACGATCATATCACCGCTATAGACCTACAGCAGTGGCTTTCACCACCAGTATATCCTACTATAACTGAAAGCAAATTCGCCGTCCTACACGCCCAGTATTCGTTTGTGGGGCAGCCCAAGTGCACATCAAGCCTACGGCCCTACGCCTCGGGTTACTGCTCTGGTCCCCATCTCTCTCTATTTTTTAGGTTTTATCCGTCTATCTTTTAAACCAATTTTGTGTCATACACTACTAGTATTCATTTGAGGCGCCCCATGCACGCACATCCAAGCCTGCACCTCAGGTTATCACTCGGGTCCCCATCTCACTCTCTGTCTCTCTTTTGTGATTAAAGCTTTTATCCGTCTATTTCTTTTATCATATAGCTATACTTTTGCTTGTTTACTTTTTTTTTTCTCAGCAACATGGTAGAATTTAGCTAGCATAGGATTTATTCAACGTTGTATGTTGAATCAAATCTTGAAATTTCACAAGCTTAGCACATCGCTTCACCTTGTTGCACTTGACGATTTGTATATACTATGAATTGCCGGATAAAATTGAAAGTACAACCAAATCAATGAAATTGGGCAAATGTCCAAAAAAATTCTATGCGCAGAAGAAGACCTTGACAATAACTCAAATCCAAGCAAACAATTAAATACTAAAATAACATAAA
>NW_022205045.1:0-30854 GCF_008831285.2 Nymphaea colorata
CAAGTTCGTATCAATACAAGTGCGATTTAGTGATTCAAATGATCACACATACTTAATTGAATGTGCTTAACTTGTTGTTCATCCATATTGCTAGATTAAGTGAATTCAAATCATAAGTTTGTTAAAAATATGATTTGAGTGATTCATTTGGTGTCTTATAATTAACCTAATGTGTTCACTCGTTATGACATCTATGATCAACGATTTAAACGATAAAAACTCACAAGTTTATATGGATGTAAAGGAGACCTATGGATTAGTTTAGTTGATCCCTTGTAGTTTGTTCATAAGTTGAACATGTTGTTACATCTCATTCATTTGTATCATAGCACACTAATCACTCGTCTCATACGAGTGAGATTTAAGTGATTCATTTGATCACGCATACTTAATTGAATGTGCTTAACTTGTTGTTACGTCATATTAAATGATTTAGTATATTGAAATCATAGGTTTGTATGGAAATGAATGAGATTTGAGTGATTCATTTGGTGTCTTGTAGGTAACCTAATATGTTTCACTTGTTATTACATATATTTGATCACATATATTTAATGAGAGATTAAATGATTCATTTTCACTTGTTATTACATATATTTGATCAATATATTTAATTGAGTGTGCGTAGCCATTTGTTACATACGTAAGAATGACTTAGTGGCTTGAAATAAGAAGTTCGTTTGGAAATGAATGAGAGTCAGGTCATTAAGTTGGTCCTTACAGTTAATTAGTGTATTTCACTTGTATTACATATATAATGAATGATTTAAATGATTGAAATCGCAAGTTCATATGGATACAAATGGATCTATGCATTACTTTGAATGCGTGTAATTAGTCCGATGAGTTGAATTTGTTGTTACATCTATAGTGAACGATCTAAAGGATTGAAATCACGCGTTCGTACCAATACAAGTGAGATTTAAATGATTCATATGATCATGCATGCTTAATTGAATGTGTTTAACTTGTTGTTACATCTATATTAAATGATTTAGTAGATCGAAATCACAAGTTTGTATGAAAATGAATGAGATTCGAGTGATTCATTTGGTGTCTTATGGTTTACTAATGTGTTTCACTAGTTGTTATTTATAATGATTCTTAATACGGATGTCTTAACAAGTGATTCATTTGGTGTCATATAGTTAACCTAATGTGTTTCACTTGTAATTTAATTGAATGTGCTTAACAAGTGAATTAGGTTAACAATAGGGCACCAAATGAATCACTAAATCTCATTCATTTTCATGCAAGCTGTGATTTCAATCTACTAAATCATTTAACATGGATATAACAATAAGTCAAGTACATTCAATAAAGTATGCGTGATCATATGAATCACTTAAATCTGACTCGTATTGGTACGACTATAGTGCACGATCTAAAGGATTGAAATTACAAGTTGTATCAATACAGTGCGATTTAAGTGATTCAAATGATCACACATACTTAATTGAATGTGCTTAACTTATTGTTACATCCATGTTGCTTGATTAAGTGAACTGAAATCACAAGTTTGTATGAAAATGAATGTGATTCGAGTGATTCATTTGGTGTCTTATAGTTAACCTAACGTGTTTCACATGTTATTACATCCATGATCAATGATTTAAATAATTAAAATCACAAGTTTATATGGATATAAAGGAGACCTATGCATTAGTTTGATCCTTTCTAGTTTGTACGATAAGTTGAACATGTTGTTACATCTATAGTGATCGATGCACAAGTTCACATCAATACGAGTGGGATTTAAGTGATTCAATTGATCACGCATATTTAATTGAATGTACTTAACTTGTTGTTACGTTTATATTAAATGATTTAGTAAATTCAAATCATAGGTTTATATGAAAATGAATGGGATTCGAGTGATTCATTTGGTGTCTTACAGGTAACTTAATGTGTTTCACTTGTTATTACATACATTTGATCACTTATGTTTAATCGAGAGATTATGTGATTCATTTTTACTTGTTCTTACATACATTTGATAACTTATATTTAATTGAATGTGCGTAACCATTTGTTACATACGTATAGAATGACTTAGTGGCTTGAAAAAAGAAGTCCGTTTGGAAATGAATGAGAGTCAAGTCACTATATTGGTCCCTTATAGTTAATCTAATGTATTTCACTTGTTATTACATCTATAATGAATGATTTAAATGGTTGAAATCACAAGTTTATATGGATGCAAATGGTTGAAGTCACTATATTTGTACACGTGTAGTTAGTCCGATGAGTTGAATTTGTTGTTACATCTATAGGGAACGTTCTAAAGGATTGAAATCACATGTTCGTACGAATACAAGTGAGATTTAAGTGATTCATATAATCATGCATACTTAATTGAATGTGTTTAACTTGTTGTTACGTCTATAATAAATGATTTAGTAGATTGAAATCACAAGTTTGTGCGAAAATGAATGAGATTCGAGTGATTCATTTGGTGTCTTGTAGTTAACCTATTGTGTTTCACTTGTTATTACATCTTTGATCAATGATTTAAATGATTAAAACTTACAAGTTTGTATGGATATAAAGGAGACCTATGCATTAGTTTGATCCCTTGTAGTTAGTTCAATAAGTTGAACTAGTTCTTACATCTATGGTGATCGATGTAAGGAATTGAAATCACAAGTTCGTATCAATACGAGTGGGATTTAAGTGATTCATTTTATCACACATACGTAATTGAATGTGCTTAACTTGTTGTTACGTCTATATTAAATGATTTAGTAGATTAAAATCATAGGTTTGTATGAAAATGAATGATATTGGAGTGATTCATTTGGTGTCTTGTAAGTAACCTAATGTGTTTCACTTGTTATTACATATATTTGATCACTTATATTTAATTGAGAGATTAAGTGATTGATTTTCACTTGTTATTACATATAATTGATCACTTGTATTTAATTGAATGTGCGTGACCATTTCTTACTTACGTATAGAATGACCTAGTGGCTTTGATACCAGAAGTTCGTTTGGAATACATATATAATGAATGATTTAAATGATTGAAATCACATGTTCATGTGGATACAAACGCGTGTAGTTAGTCCGATGAGTTGAATTTATTGTTACAACTATAGTGCACGATCTAAATGATTGAAATCACAAGTTCGTATCAATACAAGTGCGATTTAAGTGATTCAAATGATCACACATACTTAATTGAATGTGCTTAACTTGTTGTTACATCCATATTGCTAGATTAAGTGAATTCAAATCACAAGTTTGTGTGAAAATAAATGAGATTTGAGTGATTCATTTGGTGTCTTATAATTAACCTAATGTGTTTCACTCGTTATGACATCTATGATCAACGATTTAAACGATAAAAACTCACAAGTTTATATGGATGTAAAGGAGACCTATGGATTAGTTTAGTTTGATCCCTTGTAGTTTGTTCAATAAGTTGAACATGTTGTTACATCTCATTCATTTGTATCCATACGCACACTAAATCACTCGTCTCGATACGAGTGAGATTTAAGTGATTCATTTGATCACGCATACTTAATTGAATGTGCTTAACTTGTTGTTACGTCTATATTAAATGATTTAGTATATTGAAATCATAGGTTTGTATGGAAATGAATGAGATTTGAGTGATTCATTTGGTGTCTTGTAGGTAACCTAATATGTTTCACTTGTTATTACATATATTTGATCACATATATTTAATTGAGAGATTAAATGATTCATTTTCACTTGTTATTACATATATTTGATCAATATATTTAATTGAGTGTGCGTAGCCATTTGTTACATACGTATAGAATGACTTAGTGGCTTGAAATAAGAAGTTCGTTTGGAAATGAATGAGAGTCAGGTCATTAAGTTGGTCCCTTACAGTTAATCTAGTGTATTTCACTTGTTATTACATCTATAATGAATGATTTAATGATTGAAATCGCAAGTTCATATGGATACAAATGGGATCTATGCATTACTTTGAATGCGTGTAATTAGTCCGATGAGTTGAATTTGTTGTTACATCTATAGTGAACGATCTAAAGGATTGAAATCACGCGTTCGTACCAATACAAGTGAGATTTAAATGATTCATATGATCATGCATGCTTAATTGAATGTGTTTAACTTGTTGTTACATCTATATTAAATGATTTAGTAGATCGAAATCACAAGTTTGTATGAAAATGAATGAGATTCGAGTGATTCATTTGGTGTCTTATGGTTTACCTAATGTGTTTCACTAGTTGTTACATTTATAATGATTCTTAATACGGATGTCCTTAACAAGTGATTCATTTGGTGTCATATAGTTAACCTAATGTGTTTCACTTGTAATTTAATTGAATGTGCTTAACAAGTGAATTAGGTTAACAATAGGCACCAAATGAATCACTCAAATCTCATTCATTTTCATGCAAGCCTGTGATTTCAATCTACTAAATCATTTAACATGGATATAACAATAAGTCAAGTACATTCAATAAAGTATGCGTGATCATATGAATCACTTAAATCTGATTCATAGTGCGATTAAGTGATCAATGATCATACATATTAATTAAATGTCTTAATTATTGTTACATCATTTGCTTGATTAAGTGAACTGAAATCACAAGTTTGTATGAAAATGAATGTATTCGAGTGATTCATTTGGTGTCTTATAGTTAACTAGTGTTTCACTGTTATTACATCATGATCAAGATTTAAATAATTAAAACTCACAAGTTTATATGGATATAAAGGAGACCTATGCATTAGTTTGATCCTTGTAGTTAGTTCAATAAGTTGAACTAGTTCTTACATCTATGGTGATCGATGTAAGGAATTGAAATCACAAGTTCGTATCAATACGAGTGGGATTTAAGTGATTCATTTTATCACACATACGTAATTGAATGTGCTTAACTTGTTGTTACGTCTATATTAAATGATTTAGTAGATTAAAATCATAGGTTTGTATGAAAATGAATGATATTGGAGTGATTCATTTGGTGTCTTTAAGTAACCTAATGTGTTTCACTTGTTATTACATATATTTGATCACTTATATTTAATTGAGAGATTAAGTGATTCATTTTCACTTGTTATTACATATAATTGATCACTTGTATTTAATTGAATGTGCGTGACCATTTCTTACTTACGTATAGAATGACCTAGTGGCTTTGATACCAGAAGTTCGTTTGGAATACATATATAATGAATGATTTAAATGATTGAAATCACATGTTCATGTGGATACAAACGCGTGTAGTTAGTCCGATGAGTTGAATTTATTGTTACAACTATAGTGCACGATCTAAATGATTGAAATCACAAGTTCGTATCAATACAAGTGCGATTTAAGTGATTCAAATGATCACACATACTTAATTGAATGTGCTTAACTTGTTGTTACATCCATATTGCTAGATTAAGTGAATTCAAATCACAAGTTTGTGTGAAAATAAATGAGATTTGAGTGATTCATTTGGTGTCTTATAATTAACCTAATGTGTTTCACTCGTTATGACATCTATGATCAACGATTTAAACGATAAAAACTCACAAGTTTATATGGATGTAAAGGAGACCTATGGATTAGTTTAGTTTGATCCCTTGTAGTTTGTTCAATAAGTTGAACATGTTGTTACATCTCATTCATTTGTATCCATACGCACACTAAATCACTCGTCTCGATACGAGTGAGATTTAAGTGATTCATTTGATCACGCATACTTAATTGAATGTGCTTAACTTGTTGTTACGTCTATATTAAATGATTTAGTATATTGAAATCATAGGTTTGTATGGAAATGAATGAGATTTGAGTGATTCATTTGGTGTCTTGTAGGTAACCTAATATGTTTCACTTGTTATTACATATATTTGATCACATATATTTAATTGAGAGATTAAATGATTCATTTTCACTTGTTATTACATATATTTGATCAATATATTTAATTGAGTGTGCGTAGCCATTTGTTACATACGTATAGAATGACTTAGTGGCTTGAAATAAGAAGTTCGTTTGGAAATGAATGAGAGTCAGGTCATTAAGTTGGTCCCTTACAGTTAATCTAGTGTATTTCACTTGTTATTACATCTATAATGAATGATTTAATGATTGAAATCGCAAGTTCATATGGATACAAATGGGATCTATGCATTACTTTGAATGCGTGTAATTAGTCCGATGAGTTGAATTTGTTGTTACATCTATAGTGAACGATCTAAAGGATTGAAATCACGCGTTCGTACCAATACAAGTGAGATTTAAATGATTCATATGATCATGCATGCTTAATTGAATGTGTTTAACTTGTTGTTACATCTATATTAAATGATTTAGTAGATCGAAATCACAAGTTTGTATGAAAATGAATGAGATTCGAGTGATTCATTTGGTGTCTTATGGTTTACCTAATGTGTTTCACTAGTTGTTACATTTATAATGATTCTTAATACGGATGTCCTTAACAAGTGATTCATTTGGTGTCATATAGTTAACCTAATGTGTTTCACTTGTAATTTAATTGAATGTGCTTAACAAGTGAATTAGGTTAACAATAGGGCACCAAATGAATCACTCAAATCTCATTCATTTTCATGCAAGCCTGTGATTTCAATCTACTAAATCATTTAACATGGATATAACAATAAGTCAAGTACATTCAATAAAGTATGCGTGATCATATGAATCACTTAAATCTGACTCGTATTGGTACGACTATAGTGCACGATCTAAAGGATTGAAATTACAAGTTCGTATCAATACAAGTGCGATTTAAGTGATTCAAATGATCACACATACTTAATTGAATGTGCTTAACTTATTGTTACATCCATGTTGCTTGATTAAGTGAACTGAAATCACAAGTTTGTATGAAAATGAATGTGATTCGAGTGATTCATTTGGTGTCTTATAGTTAACCTAACGTGTTTCACATGTTATTACATCCATGATCAATGATTTAAATAATTAAAACTCACAAGTTTATATGGATATAAAGGAGACCTATGCATTAGTTTGATCCTTTCTAGTTTGTACGATAAGTTGAACATGTTGTTACATCTATAGTGATCGATGCACAAGTTCACATCAATACGAGTGGGATTTAAGTGATTCAATTGATCACGCATATTTAATTGAATGTACTTAACTTGTTGTTACGTTTATATTAAATGATTTAGTAAATTCAAATCATAGGTTTATATGAAAATGAATGGGATTCGAGTGATTCATTTGGTGTCTTACAGGTAACTTAATGTGTTTCACTTGTTATTACATACATTTGATCACTTATGTTTAATCGAGAGATTATGTGATTCATTTTTACTTGTTCTTACATACATTTGATAACTTATATTTAATTGAATGTGCGTAACCATTTGTTACATACGTATAGAATGACTTAGTGGCTTGAAAAAAGAAGTCCGTTTGGAAATGAATGAGAGTCAAGTCACTATATTGGTCCCTTATAGTTAATCTAATGTATTTCACTTGTTATTACATCTATAATGAATGATTTAAATGGTTGAAATCACAAGTTTATATGGATCAAATGGTTGAAGTCACTATATTTGTACACGTGTAGTTAGTCCGATGAGTTGAATTTGTTGTTACATCTATAGGGAACGTTCTAAAGGATTGAAATCACATGTTCGTACGAATACAAGTGAGATTTAAGTGATTCATATAATCATGCATACTTAATTGAATGTGTTTAACTTGTTGTTACGTCTATAATAAATGATTTAGTAGATTGAAATCACAAGTTTGTGCGAAAATGAATGAGATTCGAGTGATTCATTTGGTGTCTTGTAGTTAACCTATTGTGTTTCACTTGTTATTACATCTTTGATCAATGATTTAAATGATTAAAACTTACAAGTTTGTATGGATATAAAGGAGACCTATGCATTAGTTTGATCCCTTGTAGTTAGTTCAATAAGTTGAACTAGTTCTTACATCTATGGTGATCGATGTAAGGAATTGAAATCACAAGTTCGTATCAATACGAGTGGGATTTAAGTGATTCATTTTATCACACATACGTAATTGAATGTGCTTAACTTGTTGTTACGTCTATATTAAATGATTTAGTAGATTAAAATCATAGGTTTGTATGAAAATGAATGATATTGGAGTGATTCATTTGGTGTCTTGTAAGTAACCTAATGTGTTTCACTTGTTATTACATATATTTGATCACTTATATTTAATTGAGAGATTAAGTGATTCATTTTCACTTGTTATTACATATAATTGATCACTTGTATTTAATTGAATGTGCGTGACCATTTCTTACTTACGTATAGAATGACCTAGTGGCTTTGATACCAGAAGTTCGTTTGGAATACATATATAATGAATGATTTAAATGATTGAAATCACATGTTCATGTGGATACAAACGCGTGTAGTTAGTCCGATGAGTTGAATTTATTGTTACAACTATAGTGCACGATCTAAATGATTGAAATCACAAGTTCGTATCAATACAAGTGCGATTTAAGTGATTCAAATGATCACACATACTTAATTGAATGTGCTTAACTTGTTGTTACATCCATATTGCTAGATTAAGTGAATTCAAATCACAAGTTTGTGTGAAAATAAATGAGATTTGAGTGATTCATTTGGTGTCTTATAATTAACCTAATGTGTTTCACTCGTTATGACATCTATGATCAACGATTTAAACGATAAAAACTCACAAGTTTATATGGATGTAAAGGAGACCTATGGATTAGTTTAGTTTGATCCCTTGTAGTTTGTTCAATAAGTTGAACATGTTGTTACATCTCATTCATTTGTATCCATACGCACACTAAATCACTCGTCTCGATACGAGTGAGATTTAAGTGATTCATTTGATCACGCATACTTAATTGAATGTGCTTAACTTGTTGTTACGTCTATATTAAATGATTTAGTATATTGAAATCATAGGTTTGTATGGAAATGAATGAGATTTGAGTGATTCATTTGGTGTCTTGTAGGTAACCTAATATGTTTCACTTGTTATTACATATATTTGATCACATATATTTAATTGAGAGATTAAATGATTCATTTTCACTTGTTATTACATATATTTGATCAATATATTTAATTGAGTGTGCGTAGCCATTTGTTACATACGTATAGAATGACTTAGTGGCTTGAAATAAGAAGTTCGTTTGGAAATGAATGAGAGTCAGGTCATTAAGTTGGTCCCTTACAGTTAATCTAGTGTATTTCACTTGTTATTACATCTATAATGAATGATTTAAATGATTGAAATCGCAAGTTCATATGGATACAAATGGGATCTATGCATTACTTTGAATGCGTGTAATTAGTCCGATGAGTTGAATTTGTTGTTACATCTATAGTGAACGATCTAAAGGATTGAAATCACGCGTTCGTACCAATACAAGTGAGATTTAAATGATTCATATGATCATGCATGCTTAATTGAATGTGTTTAACTTGTTGTTACATCTATATTAAATGATTTAGTAGATCGAAATCACAAGTTTGTATGAAAATGAATGAGATTCGAGTGATTCATTTGGTGTCTTATGGTTTACCTAATGTGTTTCACTAGTTGTTACATTTATAATGATTCTTAATACGGATGTCCTTAACAAGTGATTCATTTGGTGTCATATAGTTAACCTAATGTGTTTCACTTGTAATTTAATTGAATGTGCTTAACAAGTGAATTAGGTTAACAATAGGGCACCAAATGAATCACTCAAATCTCATTCATTTTCATGCAAGCCTGTGATTTCAATCTACTAAATCATTTAACATGGATATAACAATAAGTCAAGTACATTCAATAAAGTATGCGTGATCATATGAATCACTTAAATCTGACTCGTATTGGTACGACTATAGTGCACGATCTAAAGGATTGAAATTACAAGTTCGTATCAATACAAGTGCGATTTAAGTGATTCAAATGATCACACATACTTAATTGAATGTGCTTAACTTATTGTTACATCCATGTTGCTTGATTAAGTGAACTGAAATCACAAGTTTGTATGAAAATGAATGTGATTCGAGTGATTCATTTGGTGTCTTATAGTTAACCTAACGTGTTTCACATGTTATTACATCCATGATCAATGATTTAAATAATTAAAACTCACAAGTTTATATGGATATAAAGGAGACCTATGCATTAGTTTGATCCTTTCTAGTTTGTACGATAAGTTGAACATGTTGTTACATCTATAGTGATCGATGCACAAGTTCACATCAATACGAGTGGGATTTAAGTGATTCAATTGATCACGCATATTTAATTGAATGTACTTAACTTGTTGTTACGTTTATATTAAATGATTTAGTAAATTCAAATCATAGGTTTATATGAAAATGAATGGGATTCGAGTGATTCATTTGGTGTCTTACAGGTAACTTAATGTGTTTCACTTGTTATTACATACATTTGATCACTTATGTTTAATCGAGAGATTATGTGATTCATTTTTACTTGTTCTTACATACATTTGATAACTTATATTTAATTGAATGTGCGTAACCATTTGTTACATACGTATAGAATGACTTAGTGGCTTGAAAAAAGAAGTCCGTTTGGAAATGAATGAGAGTCAAGTCACTATATTGGTCCCTTATAGTTAATCTAATGTATTTCACTTGTTATTACATCTATAATGAATGATTTAAATGGTTGAAATCACAAGTTTATATGGATCAAATGGTTGAAGTCACTATATTTGTACACGTGTAGTTAGTCCGATGAGTTGAATTTGTTGTTACATCTATAGGGAACGTTCTAAAGGATTGAAATCACATGTTCGTACGAATACAAGTGAGATTTAAGTGATTCATATAATCATGCATACTTAATTGAATGTGTTTAACTTGTTGTTACGTCTATAATAAATGATTTAGTAGATTGAAATCACAAGTTTGTGCGAAAATGAATGAGATTCGAGTGATTCATTTGGTGTCTTGTAGTTAACCTATTGTGTTTCACTTGTTATTACATCTTTGATCAATGATTTAAATGATTAAAACTTACAAGTTTGTATGGATATAAAGGAGACCTATGCATTAGTTTGATCCCTTGTAGTTAGTTCAATAAGTTGAACTAGTTCTTACATCTATGGTGATCGATGTAAGGAATTGAAATCACAAGTTCGTATCAATACGAGTGGGATTTAAGTGATTCATTTTATCACACATACGTAATTGAATGTGCTTAACTTGTTGTTACGTCTATATTAAATGATTTAGTAGATTAAAATCATAGGTTTGTATGAAAATGAATGATATTGGAGTGATTCATTTGGTGTCTTGTAAGTAACCTAATGTGTTTCACTTGTTATTACATATATTTGATCACTTATATTTAATTGAGAGATTAAGTGATTCATTTTCACTTGTTATTACATATAATTGATCACTTGTATTTAATTGAATGTGCGTGACCATTTCTTACTTACGTATAGAATGACCTAGTGGCTTTGATACCAGAAGTTCGTTTGGAATACATATATAATGAATGATTTAAATGATTGAAATCACATGTTCATGTGGATACAAACGCGTGTAGTTAGTCCGATGAGTTGAATTTATTGTTACAACTATAGTGCACGATCTAAATGATTGAAATCACAAGTTCGTATCAATACAAGTGCGATTTAAGTGATTCAAATGATCACACATACTTAATTGAATGTGCTTAACTTGTTGTTACATCCATATTGCTAGATTAAGTGAATTCAAATCACAAGTTTGTGTGAAAATAAATGAGATTTGAGTGATTCATTTGGTGTCTTATAATTAACCTAATGTGTTTCACTCGTTATGACATCTATGATCAACGATTTAAACGATAAAAACTCACAAGTTTATATGGATGTAAAGGAGACCTATGGATTAGTTTAGTTTGATCCCTTGTAGTTTGTTCAATAAGTTGAACATGTTGTTACATCTCATTCATTTGTATCCATACGCACACTAAATCACTCGTCTCAATACGAGTGAGATTTAAGTGATTCATTTGATCACGCATACTTAATTGAATGTGCTTAACTTGTTGTTACGTCTATATTAAATGATTTAGTATATTGAAATCATAGGTTTGTATGGAAATGAATGAGATTTGAGTGATTCATTTGGTGTCTTGTAGGTAACCTAATATGTTTCACTTGTTATTACATATATTTGATCACATATATTTAATTGAGAGATTAAATGATTCATTTTCACTTGTTATTACATATATTTGATCAATATATTTAATTGAGTGTGCGTAGCCATTTGTTACATACGTATAGAATGACTTAGTGGCTTGAAATAAGAAGTTCGTTTGGAAATGAATGAGAGTCAGGTCATTAAGTTGGTCCCTTACAGTTAATCTAGTGTATTTCACTTGTTATTACATCTATAATGAATGATTTAAATGATTGAAATCGCAAGTTCATATGGATACAAATGGGATCTATGCATTACTTTGAATGCGTGTAATTAGTCCGATGAGTTGAATTTGTTGTTACATCTATAGTGAACGATCTAAAGGATTGAAATCACGCGTTCGTACCAATACAAGTGAGATTTAAATGATTCATATGATCATGCATGCTTAATTGAATGTGTTTAACTTGTTGTTACATCTATATTAAATGATTTAGTAGATCGAAATCACAAGTTTGTATGAAAATGAATGAGATTCGAGTGATTCATTTGGTGTCTTATGGTTTACCTAATGTGTTTCACTAGTTGTTACATTTATAATGATTCTTAATACGGATGTCCTTAACAAGTGATTCATTTGGTGTCATATAGTTAACCTAATGTGTTTCACTTGTAATTTAATTGAATGTGCTTAACAAGTGAATTAGGTTAACAATAGGGCACCAAATGAATCACTCAAATCTCATTCATTTTCATGCAAGCCTGTGATTTCAATCTACTAAATCATTTAACATGGATATAACAATAAGTCAAGTACATTCAATAAAGTATGCGTGATCATATGAATCACTTAAATCTGACTCGTATTGGTACGACTATAGTGCACGATCTAAAGGATTGAAATTACAAGTTCGTATCAATACAAGTGCGATTTAAGTGATTCAAATGATCACACATACTTAATTGAATGTGCTTAACTTATTGTTACATCCATGTTGCTTGATTAAGTGAACTGAAATCACAAGTTTGTATGAAAATGAATGTGATTCGAGTGATTCATTTGGTGTCTTATAGTTAACCTAACGTGTTTCACATGTTATTACATCCATGATCAATGATTTAAATAATTAAAACTCACAAGTTTATATGGATATAAAGGAGACCTATGCATTAGTTTGATCCTTTCTAGTTTGTACGATAAGTTGAACATGTTGTTACATCTATAGTGATCGATGCACAAGTTCACATCAATACGAGTGGGATTTAAGTGATTCAATTGATCACGCATATTTAATTGAATGTACTTAACTTGTTGTTACGTTTATATTAAATGATTTAGTAAATTCAAATCATAGGTTTATATGAAAATGAATGGGATTCGAGTGATTCATTTGGTGTCTTACAGGTAACTTAATGTGTTTCACTTGTTATTACATACATTTGATCACTTATGTTTAATCGAGAGATTATGTGATTCATTTTTACTTGTTCTTACATACATTTGATAACTTATATTTAATTGAATGTGCGTAACCATTTGTTACATACGTATAGAATGACTTAGTGGCTTGAAAAAAGAAGTCCGTTTGGAATGAATGAGAGTCAAGTCACTATATTGGTCCCTTATAGTTAATCTAATGTATTTCACTTGTTATTACATCTATAATGAATGATTTAAATGGTTGAAATCACAAGTTTATATGGATACAAATGGTTGAAGTCACTATATTTGTACACGTGTAGTTAGTCCGATGAGTTGAATTTGTTGTTACATCTATAGGGAACGTTCTAAAGGATTGAAATCACATGTTCGTACGAATACAAGTGAGATTTAAGTGATCATATAATCATGCATACTTAATTGAATTGTTTAACTTGTTGTTACGTCTATAATAAATGATTTAGTAGATTGAAATCACAAGTTTGTGCGAAAATGAATGAGATTCGAGTGATTCATTTGGTGTCTTGTAGTTAACCTATTGTGTTTCACTTGTTATTACATCTTTGATCAATGATTTAAATGATAAAACTTACAAGTTTGTATGGATATAAAGGAGACCTATGCATTAGTTTGATCCCTTTTAGTTAGTTCAATAAGTTGAACTAGTTCTTACATCTATGGTGATCGATGTAAGGAATTGAAATCACAAGTTCGTATCAATACGAGTGGGATTTAAGTGATTCATTTTATCACACATACGTAATTGAATGTGCTTAACTTGTTGTTACGTCTATATTAAATGATTTGTAGATTAAAATCATAGGTTTGTATGAAAATGAATGACATTGGAGTGATTCAATTGGTGTCTTGTAAGTAACCTAATGTGTTTCACTTGTTATTACATATATTTGATTACTTATATTTAATTGAGAGAATAAGTGATTCATTTTCACTTGTTATTACATATAATTGATCACTTGTATTTAATTGAATGCGCGGACCATTTCTTACTCACGTATAGAAGTGGCTTTGATACCAGAAGTTCGTTTGGAATACATATATAATGAATGATTTAAATGATTGAAATCACATGTTCATGTAGATACAAATGCGTGTAGTTAGTCCGATGAGTTGAATTTATTGTTACAACTATAGTGCACGATCTAAATGATTGAAATCACAAGTTCGTATCAATACAAGTGCGATTTAAGTGATTCAAATGATCACACATACTTAATTGAATGTGCTTAACTTGTTGTTACATCCATATTGCTAGATTAAGTGAATTCAAATCACAAGTTTGTGTGAAAATAAATGAGATTTGAGTGATTCATTTGGTGTCTTATAATTAACCTAATGTGTTTCACTCGTTATGACATCTATGATCAACGACTTAAACGATAAAAACTCACAAGTTTATATGGATGTAAAGGAGACCTATGGATTAATTTAGTTTGATCCCTCGTAATTTGTTCAATAAGTTGAACATGTTGTTACATCTCATTCATTTGTATTCATACGCACACTAAATCATTCGTCTCAATACGAGTGAGATTTAAGTGATTCATTTGATCACGCATACTTAATTGAATGTGCTTAACTTGTTGTTACGTTTATATTGAATGATTTAGTATATTGAAATCATAGGTTTGTATGGAAATGAAGGAGATTTGAGTGATGATTGAAATCGCAAGTTCATATGGATACAAATGGGATCTATGCATTACTTTGAATGCGTGTAGCTAGTCCGATGAGTTGAATTTGTTGTTACATCTATAGTGAACGATCTAAAGGATTGAAATTACGCGTTCATACCAATACAAGTGAGATTTAAATTATTCATAAGATCATGCATGCTTAATTGAATGTGTTTAACTTGTTGTTACATCTATATTAAATGATTTAGTAGATCGAAATCACAAGTTTGTATGAAAATGAATGAGATTCGAGTGATTCATTTGGTGTCTTATGGTTTACCTAATGTGTTTCACTAGTTCTTACATTTATAATGATTCTTAATACGGATGTCCTTAACAAGTGATTCATTTGGTGTCATATAGTTAACCTAATGTGTTTCACTTGTAATTTAATTGAATGTGCTTAACAAGTGAATTCGGTTAACAATAGGGCACCAAATGAATCACTCAAATCTCATTCATTTTCATACAAGTTTGTATCAATACAAGTGCGATTTAAGTGATTCAAATGATCACACATACTTAATTGAATGTGCTTAACTTATTGTTACATCCATGTTGCTTGATTAAGTGAACTGAAATCACAAGTTTGTATGAAAATGAATGTGATTCGAGTGATTCATTTGGTGTCTTATAGTTAACCTAACGTCTTTCACATGTTATTACGTCCATGATCAATGATTTAAATAATTAAAACTCACAAGTTTATATGGATATAAAGCAGACCTATGCATTAGTTTGATCCTTTCTAGTTTGTACGATAAGTTGAACATGTTGTTACATCTATAGTGATCGATGCGCAAGTTCACATCAGTACAAGTGGGATTTAAGTGATTCAATTGATCACGCATATTTAATTGAATGTACTTAACCTTTTGTTACGTTTATATTAAATGATTTAGTAAATTCAAATCATAGGTTTAAATGAAAATGAATGGGATTCGAGTGATTCATTTGGTGTCTTACAGGTAACTTATTGTGTTTCACTTGTTATTACATACATTTGATCACTTATGTTTAATCGAGAGATTATGTAATTCATTTTTACTTGTTCTTACATACATTTGATAACTTATATTTAATTGAATGTGCGTAACCATTTGTTACATATGTATAGAATGACTTAGTGGCTTGAAAAAAGACGTCCGTTTGGAAGTGAATGAGAGTCAAGTCACTATATTGGTCCCTTATAGTTAATCTACTGTATTTCACTTGTTATTACATCTATAATGAATTATTTAAATGGTTGAAATCACAAGTTTATATGGATACAAATGGTTGAAGTCACTATATTTGTACACGTGTGGTTAGTCCGATGAGTTGAATTTGTTGTTAAATCTATAGGGAACGTTCTAAAGGATTGAAATCACCTGTTCGTACGAATACAAGTGAGATTTAAGTGACTCATATAATCATGCATACTTAATTGAATATGTTTAACTTGTTGTTACGTCTATAATAAATGATTTAGTAGATTGAAATCACAAGTTTGTGCGAAAATGAATGAGATTCGAGTGATTCATTTGGTGTCTTGTAGTTAACCTATTGTGTTTCACTTGTTATTACATCTTTGATTAATGATTTAAATGATAAAAACTTACAAGTTTGTATGAATATAAAGGAGACCTATGCATTAGTTTGATCCCTTTTAGTTAGTTCAATAAGTTGAACTAGTTCTTACATCAATGGTGATCGATGTAAGGAATTGAAATCACAAGTTCGTATCAATACGAGTGGGATTTAAGCGATTCATTTTGTCACACATACGTAATTGAATGTGCTTAACTTGTTGTTACGTCTATATTAAACAATTTGGTAGATTAAAATCATAGGTTTGTATGAAAATGAATGACATTGGAGTGATTCAATTGGTGTCTTGTAAGTAACCTAATGTGTTTCACTTGTTATTACATATATTTGATTACTTATATTTAATTGAGAGAATAAGTGATTCATTTTCACTTGTTATTACATATAATTGATCACTTGTATTTAATTGAATGCGCGCGACCATTTCTTACTCACGTATAGAAAGACCTAGTGGCTTTGATACCAGAAGTTCGTTTGGAATACATATATAATGAATGATTTAAATGATTGAAATCACATGTTCATGTAGATACAAATGCGTGTAGTTAGTCCGATGAGTTGAATTTATTGTTACAACTATAGTGCACGATCTAAATGATTGAAATCACAAGTTCGTATCAATACAAGTGCGATTTAAGTGATTCAAATGATCACACATACTTAATTGAATGTGCTTAACTTACTGTTACATCCATATTGCTAGATTAAGTGAATTCAAATCACAAGTTTGTGTGAAAATAAATGAGATTTGAGTGATTCATTTGGTGTCTTATAATAAACCTAATGTGTTTCACTCGTTATGACATCTATGATCAACGACTTAAACGATAAAAACTCACAAGTTTATATGGATGTAAAGGAGACCTATGGATTAATTTAGTTTGATCCCTCGTAGTTTGTTCAATAAGTTGAACATGTTGTTACATCTCATTCATTTGTATTCATACGCACACTAAATCATTCGTCTCAATACGAGTGAGATTTAAGTGATTCATTTGATCACGCATACTTAATTGAATGTGCTTAACTTGTTGTTACGTCTATATTAAATGATTTAGTATATTGAAATCATAGGTTTGTATGGAAATGAATGAGATTTGAGTGATTCATTTGGTGTCTTGTAGGTAACCTAATATGTTTCACTTGTTATTACATATATTTGATCACATATATTTAATTGAGAGATTAAATGATTCATTTTCACTTGTTATTACATATATTTGATCAATATATTTAATTGAGTGTGCGTAGCCATTTGTTACATACATATAGAATGACTTAGTGGCTTGAAATAAAAAGTTCGTTTGGAAATGAATGAGAGTCATGTCATTAAGTTGGTCCCTTACAGTTAATCTAGTGTATTTTACTTGTTATTACATCTATAATGAATGATTTAAATGATTGAAATCGCAAGTTCATATGGATACAAATGAGATCTATGCATTACTTTGAATGCGTGTAATTAGTCCGATGAGTTGAATTTGTTTTCACATCTATAGTGAACGATCTAAAGGATTGAAATCACGCGTTCGTACCAATACAAGTGAGATTTAAATGATTCATATGATCACGCATGCTTAATTGAATGTGTTTAACTTGTTGTTACATCTATATTAAATGATTTAGTAGATCGAAATCACAAGTTTGAATGAAAATGAATGAGATTTGAGTGATTCATTTGGTGTCTTATGGTTTACGTAATGTGTTTCACTGGTTCTTACACTTATAATGATTCTTAATACGGATGTCCTTAACAAGTGATTCATATGGTGTCATATAGTTATCCTAATGTGTTGCACTTGTAATTTAATTGAATGTGCTTAACAAGTGAATTAGGTTAACAATAGGGCACCAAATGAATCACTCAAATCTCATTCTTTTTCATGGAAGCCTGTGATTTCAATCTACCAAATCATTTAACATGGATATAACAATAAGTCAAGTACATTCAATAAAGTATGCGTGATCATATGAATCACTTAAATCTGACTCGTATTGGTACGACTATAGTGCACGATCGAAAGGATTGAAATTACAAGTTCGTATCAATACAAGTGTGATTTAAGTTATTCAAATGATCACACATACTTAATTGAATGTGCTTAACTTATTGTTACATCCATGTTGCTTGATTAAGTGAACTGAAATCACAAGTTTGTATGAAAATGAATGTGATTCGAGTGATTCATTTGGTGTCTTATAGTTAACCTAACGTCTTTCACATGTTATTACGTCCATGATCAATGATTTAAATAATTAAAACTCACAAGTTTATATGGATATAAAGCAGACCTATGCATTAGTTTGATCCTTTCTAGTTTGTACGATAAGTTGAACATGTTGTTACATCTATAGTGATCGATGCGCAAGTTCACATCAGTACGAGTGGGATTTAAGTGATTCAATTGATCACGCATATTTAATTGAATGTACTTAACCTTTTGTTACGTTTATATTAAATGATTTAGTAAATTCAAATCATAGGTTTAAATGAAAATGAATGGGATTCGAGTGATTCATTTGGTGTCTTACAGGTAACTTAATGTGTTTCACTTGTTATTACATACATTTGATCACTTACGTTTAATCGAGAGATTATGTGATTCATTTTTACTTGTTCTTACATACATTTGATAACTTATATTTAATTGAATGTGCGTAACCATTTGTTACATACGTATAGAATGACTTAGTGGCTTGAAAAAAGACGTCCGTTTGGAAATGAATGAGAGTCAAGTCACTATATTGGTCCCTTATAGTTAATCTAATGTATTTCACTTGTTATTACATCAATAATGAATGATTTAAATGGTTGAAATCACAAGTTTATATGGATACAAATGGTTGAAGTCACTATATTTGTACACGTGTGGTTAGTCCGATGAGTTGAATTTGTTGTTACATCTATGGGGAACGTTCGAAAGGATTGAAATCACATGTTCGTACGAATACAAGTGAGATTTAAGTGACTCATATAATTAGGCATACTTAATTGAATATGTTTAACTTGTTGTTACGTCTATAATAAATGATTTAGTAGATTGAAATCACAAGTTTGTGTGAAAATGAATGAGATTTAAGTGATTCATTTGGTGTCTTGTAGTTAACCTATTGTGTTTTACTTGTTATTACATCTTTGATCAATGATTTAAATGATTAAAACTTACAAGTTTGTATGGATATAAAGGAGACCTATGCATTAGTTTGATCCCTTTTAGTTAGTTCAATAAGTTGAACTAGTTCTTACATCAATGGTGATCGATGTAAGGAATTGAAATCACAAGTTCGTATCAATACGAGTGGGATTTAAGTGATTCATTTTATCACACATACGTAATTGAATGTGTTTAACTTGTTGTTACGTCTATATTAAATGATTTAGTAGATTAAAATCATAGGTTTGTATGAAAATGAATGACATTGGAGTGATTCAGTTGGTGTCTTGTAAGTAAGCTAATGTGTTTCACTTGTTATTACATATATTTGATTACTTATATTTAATTGAGAGAATAAGTGATTCATTTTCACTTGTTATTACATATAATTGATCACTTGTATTTAATTGAATGCGCGTGACCATTTCTTACTTACGTATATAATGACCTAGTGGCTTTGATACCAGAAGTTCGTTTGGAATACATATATAATGAATGATTTAAATGATTGAAATCACATGTTCATGTGGATACAAACTGTTCGCACCCCACTCCCTTTTCAAGAAGGTCGAAATGCGAGTCAGCAAAATTCTTTTAAAATTGGGGTTTTGAGAAAATTTTCAAGAGAAAGGGATCCGCTCGTCGGTACGAGGTCCAACCGTTCCTGCCGCCTTTAACAGGGGTAATTAGACCAAGGACTAAAGATCATTTGGATCATATACGAGTTATTGATGTAAGTCCTATATGCTTATGCATTGAGGTTTTAGATTCAAGAACCGAAATTCATTTTTTTGAATAAATGAATTTGAATATTGGGGGTTTTCAAGTTGGTTTAAAATCCTTTGTTTTGGTGTTATTTGAAACACATAATTCTTGAGGATTTTTGAAGATTTGGAATTGAGTTCTTTGTTGTGAACTCTAGATGATGATGATCATCTTATGATAAAAATTGATTTTGAACTCTTCTTTTGTCAAATCATGTGATTTGTAAGAACATAGGTTCCAAATTGTTAGAAAACATGTTGTTTTTCAAATACACTTTGGCCAAAAGATTATGAATGCATTGCTTGTGTTTTCTTTTGAAGTTAAGTGAAGTTTACAAATTCTCATTGCAATATGACTTGGTCACTTTTTGCAACTTAAATTTGAATCACTTAATTTCTTGAGAATGTGCATGTGGTGCTATTGATTTTGAGTGAAAGTGAATGCATGAAACGAGAATGGAAACTATATGGAACATTCATTCTTCTCTCTCTCATAATCCATCAAGATTCATTCATATGAAACATACATTCTTCACTCCCTCATAATCTCTCAAAGTCCGTATTGCACGTCATACAATCTATACATGAAGATTGATTAAAATGTAGGACTTTCTCTATATGTGCTCATTATATGATTAAGCACATGAATTAGAGATGTAGTCCATAAGCTTGAGGCTTGACATAAAATTATCAAAATGATGAAAATATATAAATGATGTCAAGTTCAATCTTTGAAACGGATGGGAGACATTGATGACGTCCACTTTTGTCTCAAAATAGCTAAAAATCAGACCTTGTGTTGATTTAAATAGCTGAAAATTGTGGACATTGATTCCAATAAGGACTTGTTTCTTAGATAGAACCAATGAGTTTTTCAAATCTATTCAAATTCCAGATTTCGTAGTAATGAAATCATCAACTCCTTTGGATGATTCTAGGATGGTTGGTATTTCAAATACGTAAATTTTGATATTCTTAAACCAATTCCTATAAAACATGGTCTGATTTCAACAACATACATACATCTTACGTATGGGTTTGCTGAAATTAAGTAAAAATGAAATGAAAGTAATTTATAATCTTGCACTAGAAAAATCAATAAAAATGGCCAATTTCCTTAAAGACCGGTTTGGAAACATGTTCCAACCTGATTTTAAGGGAGGAATGTAATTTTTGACAAGAAATCGGATGCATATATGTACATATATAACAATGTATACATATACGTACCTTACTTTTCAAAATGAAATTTTATCAAGGGACCGCATGACTCATGAATCATCAATTTATGTAGGAAGATTGAGAACTTGTTTCAAATCTTCCCTACTACCCTTGATTAATTAAATTGAAAGACATGAATCAAAATGACTGTGAATAAGAAAGAAAATAAAACAATACTCAAGCTTATTCGTCCATCATTTCGCCATGCAAGGGTAGATCACATTCATAAAAACGTATCCATCCCTTATAGGCATTTTCATCATACGTGATGTAGCAAAATCACTTTCTCACCGTGGGATTCTCTCATGGTAGGGAGTTCAAAATGGTATTAAGTTGGTTCCTTTGAAAGGGACGTGGCCTTGGGGCCCATTTCGAAATTTGATACTTGGGTTCATATTTAAGAAAAACCGACATATGCATGCATTATGCATTAACATGTACATTGAAGCGTAGGTTTCCCTTAGCTGGACATCATTCCCAGCCGTAAGCAAATGAAAATAAACCCTCCCACGAATTCTTGGAATTAAAATAAATCAACAATAAGCTAAAGTAGAAGAGAAGTGAGTTAAGATCACCTACCTTGCGGTCGGTCTTGATGTTTGTCTTTCGTCTTCACTTGTTTTCTAACCCAAGCAATCCTAAGCAAGAATCCAACCGTGGATTCAAGCTTAGCAAAGCTAGAATAAGAAATAGCTTGCTTGCTGGAATTTGGAGTGGTAAAGAGGGCTTCTCACCACGAAAATCCTAAGTAAGGGTTCACTTAAGCACCCTAACTTAGCAAAATCAATGGGGAGAATAGAAGAAAGTGAAGAAGAGAATGGGAGAAAAAGGGGAAGGGGGCTTGGACGAACCTCTTCTCTCTTCCTTGGCTTCTCCCTCCTAGCTCCTTGGCTGCAGCAATTTGATAGAATGCTCCAAAATTTCGTCCTCCCCCTTAGTGGCCAAGGGGAGGTTTATATAGAGGAGGAGGTGGGTTCAACCACCTTCTTAACTCACCTTGGGAACTTACTTAAGACCTTGGGGACTTGTAAAATGAGTTAAATAGACTTTAAAGGCTCTAATTGACCATTTCTCAGCCCATTTCCACGAGCTAGGTGGGCTGGGCTAGGTTTGGTCAACTTGGGTTCAGACCTAGGTGACCATTTTGACCAAAATTTTGGACGAAAATGCCCTTACACAGGGTTTTGCCCTTATTTTATACTATTTATTTTTTTTTTGTTTGAAATCAAGCTTATAAGGTTAAAACCTAGTTACTAAGCTCCAAATGCCATTGAATTATGATAATTAAATTTAAATTTTAATAAAATTTAAAAATTTTATCAAATTTGGTTCGAAAAGGGTATTTTCGTCCAAAACTTGATTGAAAATGGATTTCAACTGAATCAAACTTTCACTTGAGAAATTCAATTTAAATTTGGTATTTGATTCAAGCATTTGACAAATTCAAATGTTTATTTGCCTTTCATAAACCATTTTAGGCTTTTTAATCTTAAGTTGACCGCAGAAGGGCAAAATTGTCCAAATTGATCAATTTCGACCAATTGACCAAAGTCAAAGCTCATTTGCAAGTAGTTTGACTTTATTTGAGGTAATTTGATAAATTTGGGTCAAGAAAGCTCTTAATTGAGCTAAATTGTACTTTGACTGAGTTTAGTCAAAGTGGGTTTGGTTCGGTCAAAGTCTATTTTCGTCCATTAATTGGATCATGAGACAGACTTACGTTTTGACTATGTTGAGCCCATTGTGACCGAACCTAGCTGGAATTGGCACCACATTTGAGTGCACCCGGGTCAAACCTACTTGGATTAAGTAGGTTAGGTGAGTTTGACCAGTCTAGTAATTGCTTCCTTGGAAATGATTTTTTTCTTTAAGGAGGATCTGGTTAAAGAAGAGAGAGAGACATTTATGTCTCTCTTTTCCTAGGTTTCTCCTTTATTTCTTCTTGAAAATGACTTTTCTTCAATTAATTTGAGAGAAAATATTTATTTATTATTTTTTTTTTGACATGGAGGGGGGCATGGCCCCTGGGGAGGGCTCTTGACCACACGGGCTAGGTGGGGCCCACACGTGGGTCCCACGTAGCATTTTAGACTGAATTAGATCCAATTCTTGGATCTAAGTCAAAATTTGCATTTTGCAATTGGATTTGGATTTCAAATGTCATTTGCAATTGAATTTGGACTCGTAATCCTGCATTGGGATTCGTGTATCGGGTTAAATTCACGATTTGAATCTAATTGTTCTTTAGATTCGAAATTGGCTTTGAAATTGCAAATTTTCACAATTCTTTTGTGAAATTTTCACATTGCTTCAATTTTGATGTGGAAAAATTTGGGGTGTTAACAGATGCCCCTCTTTGTTGTTAAGCAAATTGAATAATTTGCTTAATAGCAAAGATTCACGCACCAAATTTTTGCAAATCGTTTGGAAAATCCATTTTTCAAATGATGTTGAACCATCCTCGCTCGAGGGGAAATGCTAGGCATAGACCTGAAATAAGAAGATCTTTCTCCATCTCATTGGAGACTTTGTAGAGGAATTAATGTTGGTTGAAAAATTTTGTAATTGTGAAAGTTTTTGCATTTGATGCTTTGAGAAATTTGCCTTCGATGCCTTCTAAACCATTGGCAAGTGCTTTTTCTCTTCTTTTACTTAATTTTTCACATACTCTCTTTTGCTTTTGAATTTTGATTTTCTTTTTGATCCACCCTTCACTCTTGGGAGAAATTCCTCACCACCCCAAAAGCTACTACGGAGTTCCACCGCTTTGGCGGTTTTGTGTAGTTTGCTTTGTGTAATATCAAGTCTATCGGGCTTTCTTCTGAACCCTTGTAACAAGCTTTGGGCCGGTAACTCCTAGACCAGTTGGCCTCAGGGTACCAAATGTAAAACACTCCCCGGGCTTACTTGCTCGAATTCAGAAGGCTTTAGGAGACTTAATATAAGCAAAATGTTCATGGATTGCTTTTTAGCTTCACGGCGTAAGCATAGGTCATATGCCCACCCGCGCCTGCTGAGCTTTGAACCAGAGGAACAACTACACTCACCCCGAGCTCATTGCTCAACTCATTTCGCTTGATAGCTTTTTCTAGCATCTTGCCAAGGTCTTTTAGGTGACAAGACTTTTTCTTATGGCATCTCATGCTAGACCTTTACAAATGCCGATTGTCGGGACCAACATTAATTACTATACATAAGTCCCTCAATGTCTGTGAAATTTCTTGCCTATTTCAAGACGATGCCCTTGCAATTGTCTTCAAGACATGGGTTGAGTTTGAAAATTTTGATGCATTTTTGAAACTTTTCCCTAAGGGATACCATGCCCCTTAGTTGGTTTGAAAATTGTTACAAACGTGCTTATCAAAGCACAACTATTTTGAATTTTTTTTTTTTTTTTGAATTGCAAATTCAAGTATAGAATCTTTTGAGATGCAAAGCATTAATTGGATCGGGGATTTCAACCCCATCGGCATCAATCAGTCGATAAGAATTGTGAGGTAGAACCTCTTTGACAACATATGGTCCTTCCCAGTTCGGCGCCCATTTTCCTTTGGGTCTACTCCTGAGTGGAACTATGGATCTTAAAACAAGATCATTTACCTGAAATTTTCTTTCAATGACTGATTTGGCATAATGTCGGGCGACTCTCTTACGATAGACTTCGGCATGCTCTGCCGCTTGTAGTCTTTTCTCGTCTAAGAGGTCTAATTGAGTAAGTCTCTTTTTTTGGTATTTGTTAATTGGGAGTTCAATGAGAGCAGCAAATTTCATTGCTGGTTTTTGGACATGTAATGGAAGGACAATTTCCGTTCCATATACTAATTCTGCTGGTGTAGCATTGGTGGGTGTCCGAATTGTGGTTCGATACGCCCAAAGTGCATTGTGCATTTTCTCGTGCCAATCTCGGCCTGTTTCAACTGTCCTTTCTAAGACACGAATCAAAATCTTGTTGGTTGCTTCTGCCTGACCATTACCTTGAGGGTAATATGGGGCAGAAAAGTGATGTTGTATTTTGTGTTTATGACAAAGATTGCGCATTTTCTCATTTTTGAAATGAGTACCGTTATCAAAAACGATATCATGCGGGATGCCAAATCTACACAAAAGATTTTTATGAATGAAGGACACTACGTGTTGTCCTTCGACTGTTTTTAAAGTGATCGCTTCCACCCATTTGGTGAAGTAATCTGTAGCTGCAAGAAAATACCTGTGTCCATTTGAGGCAGGTGGATTGATTGGACCGACTACGTCGAAGGCCCACATGGAGAATGGCCATGGTGAGCTGACCGAATGAAGGTACGCTGCTGGAGCATGAATTGATGGTGCATGCAACTGACATTTGATGCATTTCTTGACAAATTGGTGACAGTCTCTTTGCATTGTGGGCCAATAGTACCCTGCTCTGACTATCTGCTTGACGAGGGTCTGATACCCTACATGTCCCCCACAAATTCCTTCATGGGCTTCTTGAATGACTTCTAGTGCCTCATTTGCATCGAGACATCTAGCATATTCTGTGCTGAATCCTCTTCTGTATAGGATGTCGGCTAGAATGAAATATCTTGAAGACATGTGTCTCAAAACTCTTTGCTCTTTTCGAGACATTTCTGGTGGAAGTGTTCCAGTTTGGAGAAAATCCTTGATGTTCTGATACCATGGTGTTTCTCTACTTTCTGCTTGCAACACCTGTTCTGGTATGACAAAAGATGGTTGTTCGAGTCTTCCAACTTCAAAAGATCTGATAGATTCTCCAGGTTTGAAGGCAATGGTAGAGCCTAAACTGGCTAAACCGTCTGCTATTGGGTTAAATTCTCTTTTGACATGTAAGAGTTGACATTCCTCGAACTGTCTTAAGAGGGAAGCTGCTAACTCTTGATATGGGATCAATTTTTGATCTTTGACTTGCCAATCTCCATTGACCTGACTGACAGCCAAGAGAGAATCTCCAAAAATGCGAACTCTCTGCACTTTAAATTTGAGCAACATTTTGAGTCCTTGGATTAGGGCCTCGTACTCTGCCATATTATGCGTGCAGGAAAAATTCAATTTGAGAGAGTAAGGAATCATTTCCCTTTCTGGTGTAATGAAAAGTATCCCAATGCCTGCCCCAGCTGTGCTCTTAGATCCATCAAAGTACATCTCCCAAATCGGCTCTGGTTCAGTTGTCAGGATTTGCTCATCTGGAAAATCATCATTTGTTCTAATTTCTTCATATAGAGGAAAATCTGCCAATTGGTCTGCAATGGCTTGCCCCTTGATTGATTTTTGTGACACATATTCCAAATCATATTGCATCAGCAAAACCTGCCACTTTGCTATCCTTCCATTCAGAAATGGCTGTTCGAGGATATATTTGAGTGGATTAAGTTTGGATAAAATTTTAACTTCACAAGCCAATAGATAATGCCTTAATTTTTGACACATCCACACCAAGGCTAAGCAAGTTTTTTCCATGTGCGAGTAGTTCTTTTCATACTGCACAAATGTCTTACTGATGTAATAAATGGCATGTTCTATTCGGCATCCTTCTTCATATTGAGCCAGAAATCCACCACAGGCTGAATCGTTAACTGTGATGTAAAGGAGTAGAGGTTCCCCTAAAATTGGAGGTTTTAAAATTGGTGGGCAAAGAAGATACTTCTTGATCTTTTCGAATGAGGCTTGACATTCATGCCCCCATTCAAATTTGACTCCTTTCCGCAGTAAATGGTTGAAGGGTTCGCATCTCATGGCGAGATTAGATATAAACCTTCTGATTGATTGAATTCTGCCTTGCAAGCTGCGTAGCTCCTTAAGATTTGTTGGGGGTGACATTTCGATGATCGCCTTTGCTTTGGAAGGATCCATCTCGATTCCCTTTTGGCTGACCATAAATCCCAAAAGCTTACCGGATTCCACACCAAATACACATTTTTGTGGATTCAATCTAAGTTTGTATTGTAAGAGTCTATCAAAAACTTGAGAGAGAATGTTGATGTGATTCTCCCTTGTTTTTGACTTAATTAGTAGATCATCTACATATGCATCCATGATTTGATGCATTTGGTCATGAAAAATAGCTGCCATAGCCCTTTGATATGTTGCCCCAGCGTTCTTCAAACCAAATGGCATTACTGTATAGCAGAAGGTACCCCATGGGGTTGTAAATGATGTTTTGGCTTGATCTTGAGCTGCCAACTTAATTTGGTTATAACCAGAATATCCATCCATAAAGGAGAACATAGCGTGACCTGCGGTACTGTCTACCAACAAGTCAATGTTTGGAAGTGGGTAGTCATCCTTTGGTGTAGCCTTATTCAAATCTCTGAAATCGATGCAGAGCCGAATTTTGCCATTTTTCTTTGGGACTACCACAATGTTTGCTAACCATTCAGGATAGTCGATTGTTCGGATGAACCCTGCCTTTAGTAGGTCTTCCAGGCCTTCCTTAACTTGCCCCTCAAGACGAGGGTCTAGTTTCCTCAACTTTTGTTTGATTGGCTTGCATTCTGGTTTCAATGGTAGTCGATGCTCGACTAATTTTGTATCAAGTCCTGGCATGTCCTCATAAGTCCACGCAAAGGCTTCTTGATGCTTTTTGAGGAAATCTATCAACTCTTTTCTTTCTTCTGCTGAGAGACTTGTTCCAATTTGCAAAATCTTTGGACTCTCTTCCGTGCCAATGTTAATTTCCTCAATCGGATCATTAATCAGAGGTGACGGTTGATCTTGCTTTCTCATTTGGATGAACTCTGGACATTCGGCCTCTGTGAGTTCTGGATTTATCTCCTTAAAAGCTTTTGATGTTTGATCCTCAAATGCCATCCTAAAGATTGTAAAGAAGTTAGATGAAATTTGAGACATTGTATATGGAAGTAATTTGCATTTGTCATTGTATTTTTGAAGGTATTACAAAATGAAGACACTTGGTCTATTTGAGTACAATGACGACAAAATGACAAAATGATGGCGGATTTGTTGATTCAAATTGATGGTGAACATCCGCCTATGGTATTGCTCTTGACGAAAGGTACTGGCTTGAATTCTTCCTCAACATCCACTTTTTCATAGCTTTGGCACCCCAAGGCTTGAGTGTCTCGTTGTCCTGTCAAGGTAACTGGTTCCAAGATTCCATTTTCATGTTTGCCAAGGCCAGTAAATGGCTGGTAGCCATGGCGTATGAGTAAATCCAATCCTTTCTCATTCTGGCAGAATTTCTTGAACAACGGATGACTTTTGTAACTTGTTTCAAGTTTGGTACCCCTTTTCACCCATACCTGTTTCTTTGGTTTCTGAATGGCCAACCTGCTAAGACTTTGAGATATTTCTTCTTCTTTGCAGACTCGAATACTGGGTACCTCAATTGTATATGTTGGTACCGGAATCATTGGGTGTACAAGCCGACTTTCCCTATCCTCTGCATAGATGGTTATAGAATTCCCATTGTAAGTCCATTTGACACACTGATGTAGAGTGGAGGGAACTGCATTGGTAGCATGGATCCATGGCCTGCCAAGCAACAAGTTGAAGGAGGGTTCTATATCCACCACATGAAATAAAACCCGATGATACGTCTCAGAAATATTCAAATCCAGACATATGCATCCTAGGCATGGTTGTCCTGTCCCGTCATATCCATGGATGAAAATTTTGGATGGAGTATAGTCAGCCTGTCTTATACCCAACTCACGAGCTGTTTGTTGTGGACAGATGTTCAGGCTTGCTCCACCATCAATTAAAACGTGGGAGACTCTGGTGCCCCTTGTCTCTATCACTATGTGCAAGGCGTCATTGTGCGATGCACCTCCAGTTGGTAGATCTTTATCAGAGAATATGATCGGACTATTTTCACATAATTCAAAAGCCCATTCATTCCCCCTGTTAGGGCTAAACCCTCCCTTCTTGACTTCAGGTAAGGGTCCAATTCATTGAAAATGGATTCCAATGGTTCAGGGTCGCACACTTGTGACTTCTGATCAATCTCTGTCAGATGGTCTTGTTTAACCAGTCCGGTTTGTGCATTGATGGATCCTTTATCATGTTTGAAAAGCAATCCAAAGAAATCCAGGGACGCTGTATCCCTTTTGTTTGTCACCATAATTTGACGACCTGTTGAAAATCTGACCATCGAAACTATTCCTTTGCCATGTTTAGGAAAAGGATTCTTGAGAATGTCCGGCTGTTCACTGACCTCTTTGATTATTTCTTTGTCAACTGCATCTTGCACAATATTTTTAAGTACAAGGCAGTCTTCTGTATCATGTCCTGGAGCGCGATGAAATTTGCAGAATTGCTCTTTGTTTTTCCCCATCATTGGTGGGGGTTGGAGACTTTTGGGAGAAACAGAGTACCTCTTTCGATTAGCATATGCATGACCTCTTCATAACTTTGTTGTAATGGGGTAAATTTTCTATCGTACCCCATCCAGGATGTTTGTTTTTGGTGCCACTACTACTGCCACTAGCTTTATCCATTACCCCTTTATTCTTAGGATATTCGGACTTTTCTTTCTTGAAGGCTGCAGCGTTGGCCACGATGTTGGCTGGAGCATTCTGACTTCTGCTATTCTTTTTTGTATCTTCCCTTACTTTTACCGGGATGACAGCATCAAAAGCTCCATTCTCAATTCCTGCTTCAATGCATTCTGCCCTCTCAGTGAGATCGATGAAAGACTTGATTGGAGCATTGGAAATGAGGCTCCTTAATGGTTGTGTCAATTGTTTACGATCAATCCCAGTGCATGGGATTGAGAGATTGGGTCTCTCATCTTGTTGCAGAAGACCTCCACCTCTGAATAAAATCTCTCACCTTTTCACCTGGCCTCTGTTTTAGATAGCATAATGTGGTGATCGTTGGTGCAGTTTCAACGTTT
>NW_022205046.1:0-31619 GCF_008831285.2 Nymphaea colorata
ATTTTAATCATTCATTATAGACATTGTAACAAGCGAAACATATTACATTAACTATAAGTGATCAAGTGAATGAGTTGAATCCTTCATTTCATACAACTTGTGATTCAATTCACTAAATCAGTCAATGTAATGTAACAATAAGTTAACCACTTCAATTAAATATGTTGATCAAATGAATCAACTCATTAGATATGTAACTACAAGTTTAACTCACTGGATTAACTGCAATGGATCAAACTAATACTT
This sequence comes from Nymphaea colorata, assembly GCF_008831285.2. Taxonomy (NCBI): domain Eukaryota; kingdom Viridiplantae; phylum Streptophyta; class Magnoliopsida; order Nymphaeales; family Nymphaeaceae; genus Nymphaea; species Nymphaea colorata. Next base: position 247 of record NW_022205046.1, read on the forward strand.
AGATCTCATTGTATCTATAGAACTTGTGATCGCAATCATTAAATCATCATTTTAGATGTAATAACAAGTGAAACACCTTATATTATGTGATTGCACAATGAATGACTTGAATCTCATTCATTTTCGTTTAAAATTGTGATTTCAATGTACTAAATCATTTAATATGGATTAACAACGTCTTATCCACATTCAAGTTAATATGCATGATCAAATGAATCAATAAAATCTCACTATTATTGATACAAACTTAGATTTCTTTCCCATAGATCATTCACTATGATGTAGCCACAAGTTCAACCGATTGGATTAACTACAAGGGATCGAACTAATGCATAGATCCCACTTATATACATATGAACTTGTGATTTGAATCAATTAAATAATTCATTATAGATGTAATAACAAGTAAGACACATTAGATTAAATATCGATGAGCAAATCAATCACTTGAATCTCATTAATTTCTTTTAAACTTGTGATTACAATCGACTAAATAATTCATAAGGATGTTACAACAAGTAAAAAAAAATCAATTAAATATGCGTGATCAAAAGAAACACTTAAATCCCACTCGTATTGAGGGAACTTGCGATTTCAATCCCTCAAATCGTTCGCCATAGATGTAACATGAAGTTAAACTCATTAGATTGGATACAAGGGATCGAACAAATGCATTGGTTCCTTTTGTATCCATATAAACTAGTGATTTTAATCTTTTAAACCATTCATTACAGACTTTATAACAAACGAAACATATTAGATTAACTACAAGAGATCATTTGAATGAGTTGAATCTCATTCATTTTCATACGAACCATTCAATGTGAATGCATCAACAAGTTAACCACTTTCAATTAAATATGTGTGATCAAATGAATGAATTAAATCTCTCGGGCATTGATACGAACTTATGATTTAAATCTATTCGATCATCAATAATTAGATATGTAACTACAAGTTCAACTCATTAGATTAACTGCAAGGGATCAAACTAATGCATAGATCCCATTTGTATCCACGTGAACTTGTGATTGCAATCACTTAAATCATTCATTATAGATGCAACAACAAGTGAAACACATTATATTTAGTGTGATTGAGCAAATGAATAACCTGAATCTCATTCAATTTCATTTAAACTTGTGATTTCAATCCACTACATCATTTTAATATGTATTAATAAAATGTTATACACATTTAATTTAATATGTGTGATCAAATGAATGAATTAAATCCCACTATTATTGACACAAACTTGTGATTTCTTTTCCTTAGATCATTCATCATAGATGATGTAACAACAAGTTCAACTAATTGGATTAACTACAAGGGGTGTAACTAAGGTAATGATCCCATTTACATACATATGAACTTGTGATTTCAATCATTAAAATCATTCATTATACATGTAATAACAAGTGAGACACATTAGATTAAATATGAGTGAGCAAATCAATCAGTTGAGTCTCATTCATTTTCTTTTAATCTTGTGATTTCAATTCACTATATCATTTAATATGGATGTAATAACAAGTTAAGCACATTGAATTAAATATGTGCGATCAAAAGAATCACTTAAATTCCACTCGTAATGATAGTAACTTGTGATTTCCATTCCTTAAATCCTTCGCTATAGATGTAACAAGAAGTTAAACTCGTTGGATTATTTAAAAGAGATCAAACAAATTGTGATTTCAATCATTTAAATCATTCATTATCGATGTAACAACAAGTGAGACACATTAGATTAAATATAAGTGAGCAAACGAACCACTTGATTCTCATTCATTTCTTTTAAGCTTGTGATTTCAGTCTACTAAATGATTCAATATGGATGTAACAACAAGTTAGGCACATTCAATTAAATATGCGTCATCAAAAGCATCACTTAAACCAACTCGCATTGATAGGAACTTGTGATTTCATCTCTTAAATTGTTCCCTATGTATGTAACAAGAAGTTAAGCTCATTGCATTAGATACAAGGGATTAAACAAATGCATTGGTCTCATTTCTAACCATGTAAACTAGTGATTTTAGTCATTTTAATCATTCATTATAGACATTGTAACAAGCGAAACATATTACATTAACTATAAGTGATCAAGTGAATGAGTTGAATCTCCTTCATTTTCATACAAACTTGTGATTTCAGTTCACTAAATCAGTCAATGTGAATGTAACAATAAGTTAACCACTTTCAATTAAATATGTGTGATCAAATGAATCAACTCATTAGATATGTAACTACAAGTTTAACTCACTGGATTAACTGCAATGGATCAAACTAATACTTAGATCTCATTTGTATCTATATGAACTTGTGATCGCAATCATTTAAATCATTCATTTTAGATGTAATAACAAGTGAAACACCTTATATTTATTGTGATTGCACAATTGAATGACTTGAATCTCATTCATTTTCGTTTAAAATTGTGATTTCAATGTACTAAATCATTTAATATGGATTAACAACGTCTTATCCACATTCAAGTTAATATGCATGATCAAATGAATCAATAAAATCTCACTATTATTGATACAAACTTAGATTTCTTTCCCATAGATCATTCACTATTGATGTAGCCACAAGTTCAACCGATTGGATTAACTACAAGGGATCGAACTAATGCATAGATCCCACTTATATACATATGAACTTGTGATTTGAATCAATTAAATAATTCATTATAGATGTAATAACAAGTAAGACACATTAGATTAAATATCGATGAGCAAATCAATCACTTGAATCTCATTAATTTTCTTTTAAACTTGTGATTACAATCGACTAAATAATTCAATAAGGATGTTACAACAAGTAAAAAAAAATCAATTAAATATGCGTGATCAAAAGAAACACTTAAATCCCACTCGTATTGAGGGAACTTGCGATTTCAATCCCTCAAATCGTTCGCCATAGATGTAACATGAAGTTAAACTCATTAGATTGGATACAAGGGATCGAACAAATGCATTGGTTCCTTTTGTATCCATATAAACTAGTGATTTTAATCTTTTAAACCATTCATTACAGACTTTATAACAAACGAAACATATTAGATTAACTACAAGAGATCATTTGAATGAGTTGAATCTCATTCATTTTCATACGAACCATTCAATGTGAATGCATCAACAAGTTAACCACTTTCAATTAAATATGTGTGATCAAATGAATGAATTAAATCTCTCGGGCATTGATACGAACTTATGATTTAAATCTATTCGATCATCAATAATTAGATATGTAACTACAAGTTCAACTCATTAGATTAACTGCAAGGGATCAAACTAATGCATAGATCCCATTTGTATCCACGTGAACTTGTGATTGCAATCACTTAAATCATTCATTATAGATGCAACAACAAGTGAAACACATTATATTTAGTGTGATTGAGCAAATGAATAACCTGAATCTCATTCAATTTCATTTAAACTTGTGATTTCAATCCACTACATCATTTTAATATGTATTAATAAAATGTTATACACATTTAATTTAATATGTGTGATCAAATGAATGAATTAAATCCCACTATTATTGACACAAACTTGTGATTTCTTTTCCTTAGATCATTCATCATAGATGATGTAACAACAAGTTCAACTAATTGGATTAACTACAAGGGGTGTAACTAAGGTAATGATCCCATTTACATACATATGAACTTGTGATTTCAATCATTAAAATCATTCATTATACATGTAATAACAAGTGAGACACATTAGATTAAATATGAGTGAGCAAATCAATCAGTTGAGTCTCATTCATTTTCTTTTAATCTTGTGATTTCAATTCACTATATCATTTAATATGGATGTAATAACAAGTTAAGCACATTGAATTAAATATGTGCGATCAAAAGAATCACTTAAATTCCACTCGTAATGATAGTAACTTGTGATTTCCATTCCTTAAATCCTTCGCTATAGATGTAACAAGAAGTTAAACTCGTTGGATTATTTAAAAGAGATCAAACAAATTGTGATTTCAATCATTTAAATCATTCATTATCGATGTAACAACAAGTGAGACACATTAGATTAAATATAAGTGAGCAAACGAACCACTTGATTCTCATTCATTTCTTTTAAGCTTGTGATTTCAGTCTACTAAATGATTCAATATGGATGTAACAACAAGTTAGGCACATTCAATTAAATATGCGTCATCAAAAGCATCACTTAAACCAACTCGCATTGATAGGAACTTGTGATTTCATCTCTTAAATTGTTCCCTATGTATGTAACAAGAAGTTAAGCTCATTGCATTAGATACAAGGGATTAAACAAATGCATTGGTCTCATTTCTAACCATGTAAACTAGTGATTTTAGTCATTTTAATCATTCATTATAGACATTGTAACAAGCGAAACATATTACATTAACTATAAGTGATCAAGTGAATGAGTTGAATCTCCTTCATTTTCATACAAACTTGTGATTTCAGTTCACTAAATCAGTCAATGTGAATGTAACAATAAGTTAACCACTTTCAATTAAATATGTGTGATCAAATGAATCAACTCATTAGATATGTAACTACAAGTTTAACTCACTGGATTAACTGCAATGGATCAAACTAATACTTAGATCTCATTTGTATCTATATGAACTTGTGATCGCAATCATTTAAATCATTCATTTTAGATGTAATAACAAGTGAAACACCTTATATTTATTGTGATTGCACAATTGAATGACTTGAATCTCATTCATTTTCGTTTAAAATTGTGATTTCAATGTACTAAATCATTTAATATGGATTAACAACGTCTTATCCACATTCAAGTTAATATGCATGATCAAATGAATCAATAAATCTCACTATTATTGATACAAACTTAGATTTCTTTCCCATAGATCATTCACTATTGATGTAGCCACAAGTTCAACCGATTGGATTAACTACAAGGGATCGAACTAATGCATAGATCCCACTTATATACATATGAACTTGTGATTTGAATCAATTAAATAATTCATTATAGATGTAATAACAAGTAAGACACATTAGATTAAATATCGATGAGCAAATCAATCACTTGAATCTCATTAATTTTCTTTTAAACTTGTGATTACAATCGACTAAATAATTCAATAAGGATGTTACAACAAGTAAAAAAAAAATCAATTAAATATGCGTGATCAAAAGAAACACTTAAATCCCACTCGTATTGAGGGAACTTGCGATTTCAATCCCTCAAATCGTTCGCCATAGATGTAACATGAAGTTAAACTCATTAGATTGGATACAAGGGATCGAACAAATGCATTGGTTCCTTTTGTATCCATATAAACTAGTGATTTTAATCTTTTAAACCATTCATTACAGACTTTATAACAAACGAAACATATTAGATTAACTACAAGAGATCATTTGAATGAGTTGAATCTCATTCATTTTCATACGAACCATTCAATGTGAATGCATCAACAAGTTAACCACTTTCAATTAAATATGTGTGATCAAATGAATGAATTAAATCTCTCGGGCATTGATACGAACTTATGATTTAAATCTATTCGATCATCAATAATTAGATATGTAACTACAAGTTCAACTCATTAGATTAACTGCAAGGGATCAAACTAATGCATAGATCCCATTTGTATCCACGTGAACTTGTGATTGCAATCACTTAAATCATTCATTATAGATGCAACAACAAGTGAAACACATTATATTTAGTGTGATTGAGCAAATGAATAACCTGAATCTCATTCAATTTCATTTAAACTTGTGATTTCAATCCACTACATCATTTTAATATGTATTAATAAAATGTTATACACATTTAATTTAATATGTGTGATCAAATGAATGAATTAAATCCCACTATTATTGACACAAACTTGTGATTTCTTTTCCTTAGATCATTCATCATAGATGATGTAACAACAAGTTCAACTAATTGGATTAACTACAAGGGGTGTAACTAAGGTAATGATCCCATTTACATACATATGAACTTGTGATTTCAATCATTAAAATCATTCATTATACATGTAATAACAAGTGAGACACATTAGATTAAATATGAGTGAGCAAATCAATCAGTTGAGTCTCATTCATTTTCTTTTAATCTTGTGATTTCAATTCACTATATCATTTAATATGGATGTAATAACAAGTTAAGCACATTGAATTAAATATGTGCGATCAAAAGAATCACTTAAATTCCACTCGTAATGATAGTAACTTGTGATTTCCATTCCTTAAATCCTTCGCTATAGATGTAACAAGAAGTTAAACTCGTTGGATTATTTAAAAGAGATCAAACAAATTGTGATTTCAATCATTTAAATCATTCATTATCGATGTAACAACAAGTGAGACACATTAGATTAAATATAAGTGAGCAAACGAACCACTTGATTCTCATTCATTTCTTTTAAGCTTGTGATTTCAGTCTACTAAATGATTCAATATGGATGTAACAACAAGTTAGGCACATTCAATTAAATATGCGTCATCAAAAGCATCACTTAAACCAACTCGCATTGATAGGAACTTGTGATTTCATCTCTTAAATTGTTCCCTATGTATGTAACAAGAAGTTAAGCTCATTGCATTAGATACAAGGGATTAAACAAATGCATTGGTCTCATTTCTAACCATGTAAACTAGTGATTTTAGTCATTTTAATCATTCATTATAGACATTGTAACAAGCGAAACATATTACATTAACTATAAGTGATCAAGTGAATGAGTTGAATCTCCTTCATTTTCATACAAACTTGTGATTTCAGTTCACTAAATCAGTCAATGTGAATGTAACAATAAGTTAACCACTTTCAATTAAATATGTGTGATCAAATGAATCAACTCATTAGATATGTAACTACAAGTTTAACTCACTGGATTAACTGCAATGGATCAAACTAATACTTAGATCTCATTTGTATCTATATGAACTTGTGATCGCAATCATTTAAATCATTCATTTTAGATGTAATAACAAGTGAAACACCTTATATTTATTGTGATTGCACAATTGAATGACTTGAATCTCATTCATTTTCGTTTAAAATTGTGATTTCAATGTACTAAATCATTTAATATGGATTAACAACGTCTTATCCACATTCAAGTTAATATGCATGATCAAATGAATCAATAAAATCTCACTATTATTGATACAAACTTAGATTTCTTTCCCATAGATCATTCACTATTGATGTAGCCACAAGTTCAACCGATTGGATTAACTACAAGGGATCGAACTAATGCATAGATCCCACTTATATACATATGAACTTGTGATTTGAATCAATTAAATAATTCATTATAGATGTAATAACAAGTAAGACACATTAGATTAAATATCGATGAGCAAATCAATCACTTGAATCTCATTAATTTTCTTTTAAACTTGTGATTACAATCGACTAAATAATTCAATAAGGATGTTACAACAAGTAAAAAAAAATCAATTAAATATGCGTGATCAAAAGAAACACTTAAATCCCACTCGTATTGAGGGAACTTGCGATTTCAATCCCTCAAATCGTTCGCCATAGATGTAACATGAAGTTAAACTCATTAGATTGGATACAAGGGATCGAACAAATGCATTGGTTCCTTTTGTATCCATATAAACTAGTGATTTTAATCTTTTAAACCATTCATTACAGACTTTATAACAAACGAAACATATTAGATTAACTACAAGAGATCATTTGAATGAGTTGAATCTCATTCATTTTCATACGAACCATTCAATGTGAATGCATCAACAAGTTAACCACTTTCAATTAAATATGTGTGATCAAATGAATGAATTAAATCTCTCGGGCATTGATACGAACTTATGATTTAAATCTATTCGATCATCAATAATTAGATATGTAACTACAAGTTCAACTCATTAGATTAACTGCAAGGGATCAAACTAATGCATAGATCCCATTTGTATCCACGTGAACTTGTGATTGCAATCACTTAAATCATTCATTATAGATGCAACAACAAGTGAAACACATTATATTTAGTGTGATTGAGCAAATGAATAACCTGAATCTCATTCAATTTCATTTAAACTTGTGATTTCAATCCACTACATCATTTTAATATGTATTAATAAAATGTTATACACATTTAATTTAATATGTGTGATCAAATGAATGAATTAAATCCCACTATTATTGACACAAACTTGTGATTTCTTTTCCTTAGATCATTCATCATAGATGATGTAACAACAAGTTCAACTAATTGGATTAACTACAAGGGGTGTAACTAAGGTAATGATCCCATTTACATACATATGAACTTGTGATTTCAATCATTAAAATCATTCATTATACATGTAATAACAAGTGAGACACATTAGATTAAATATGAGTGAGCAAATCAATCAGTTGAGTCTCATTCATTTTCTTTTAATCTTGTGATTTCAATTCACTATATCATTTAATATGGATGTAATAACAAGTTAAGCACATTGAATTAAATATGTGCGATCAAAAGAATCACTTAAATTCCACTCGTAATGATAGTAACTTGTGATTTCCATTCCTTAAATCCTTCGCTATAGATGTAACAAGAAGTTAAACTCGTTGGATTATTTAAAAGAGATCAAACAAATTGTGATTTCAATCATTTAAATCATTCATTATCGATGTAACAACAAGTGAGACACATTAGATTAAATATAAGTGAGCAAACGAACACTTGATTCTCATTCATTTCTTTTAAGCTTGTGATTTCAGTCTACTAAATGATTCAATATGGATGTAACAACAAGTTAGGCACATTCAATTAAATATGCGTCATCAAAAGCATCACTTAAACCAACTCGCATTGATAGGAACTTGTGATTTCATCTCTTAAATTGTTCCCTATGTATGTAACAAGAAGTTAAGCTCATTGCATTAGATACAAGGGATTAAACAAATGCATTGGTCTCATTTCTAACCATGTAAACTAGTGATTTTAGTCATTTTAATCATTCATTATAGACATTGTAACAAGCGAAACATATTACATTAACTATAAGTGATCAAGTGAATGAGTTGAATCTCCTTCATTTTCATACAAACTTGTGATTTCAGTTCACTAAATCAGTCAATGTGAATGTAACAATAAGTTAACCACTTTCAATTAAATATGTGTGATCAAATGAATCAACTCATTAGATATGTAACTACAAGTTTAACTCACTGGATTAACTGCAATGGATCAAACTAATACTTAGATCTCATTTGTATCTATATGAACTTGTGATCGCAATCATTTAAATCATTCATTTTAGATGTAATAACAAGTGAAACACCTTATATTTATTGTGATTGCACAATTGAATGACTTGAATCTCATTCATTTTCGTTTAAAATTGTGATTTCAATGTACTAAATCATTTAATATGGATTAACAACGTCTTATCCACATTCAAGTTAATATGCATGATCAAATGAATCAATAAATCCACTATTATTGATACAAACTTAGATTTCTTTCCCATAGATCATTCACTATTGATGTAGCCACAAGTTCAACCGATTGGATTAACTACAAGGGATCGAACTAATGCATAGATCCCACTTATATACATATGAACTTGTGATTTGAATCAATTAAATAATTCATTATAGATGTAATAACAAGTAAGACACATTAGATTAAATATCGATGAGCAAATCAATCACTTGAATCTCATTAATTTTCTTTTAAACTTGTGATTACAATCGACTAAATAATTCAATAAGGATGTTACAACAAGTAAAAAAAAATCAATTAAATATGCGTGATCAAAAGAAACACTTAAATCCCACTCGTATTGAGGAACTTGCGATTTCAATCCTCAAATCGTTCGCCATAGATGTAACATGAAGTTAAACTCATTAGATTGGATACAAGGGATCGAACAAATGCATTGGTTCCTTTTGTATCCATATAAACTAGTGATTTTAATCTTTTAAACCATTCATTACAGACTTTATAACAAACGAAACATATTAGATTAACTACAAGAGATCATTTGAATGAGTTGAATCTCATTCATTTTCATACGAACCATTCAATGTGAATGCATCAACAAGTTAACCACTTTCAATTAAATATGTGTGATCAAATGAATGAATTAAATCTCTCGGGCATTGATACGAACTTATGATTTAAATCTATTCGATCAATAATTAGATATGTAACTACAAGTTCAACTCATTAGATTAACTGCAAGGGATCAAACTAATGCATAGATCCATTTGTATCCACGTGAACTTGTGATTGCAATCACTTAAATCATTCATTATAGATGCAAAACAAGTGAAACACATTATATTTAGTGTGATTGAGCAAATGAATAACTGAATCTCATTCATTCATTTAAACTTGTGATTTCAATCACTACATCATTTAATATGTATTAATAAAATGTTATCACATTTAATTTAATATGTGTGATCAATAATGAATTAATCCACTATTATTGACACATTGTGATTTTTCTTAATCATCTATAGATGATTAACAAAATTCAAATTGGATTAATACAATGTAATAATAATGATCATTTACATAATATGAATTGTGATTTCAATCATTAAAATATTCATTATCATGTATAACAAGTGACATTGATTAAATATAGTGATTGCAATCACAATTCACGTGATACAAATGGATCTATGCATTAGTTTGATCCCTTGCAGTTAATCTAATGAGTTGAACTTGTAGTTACATATCTAATTATTGATGATCAATAGATTAAATCATAAGTTCGTATCAATGCCGAGAGATTTAATTCATTCATTTGATCACACATATTTAATTGAAAGTGGTTAACTTGTTGATGCATTCACATTGAATGGTTCGTATGAAAATGAATGAGATTCAACTCATTCAAATGATCTCTTGTAGTTAATCTAATATGTGTTTGTTATAAAGTCTGTAATGAATGGTTTAAAAGATTAAAATCACTAGTTTATATGGATACAAAAGGAACCAATGCATTTGTTCGATCCTTGTATCCAATCTAATGAGTTTAACTTCATGTTACATCTATGGCGAACGATTTGAGGATTGAAATCGCAAGTTCCTCAATACGAGTGGGATTTAAGTGTTCTTTGATCACGCATATTTAATTGATTTTTTTTTACTTGTTGTAACATCCTTATTGAATTATTTAGTCGATTGTAATCACAAGTTTAAAAGAAAATTAATGAGATTCAAGTGATTGATTTGCTCATCGATATTTAATCTAATGTGTCTACTTGTTATTACATCTATAATGAATTATTTAATTGATTCAAATCACAAGTTCATATGTATATAAGTGGATCTATGCATTAGTTCGATCCCTTGTAGTTAATCCAATCGGTTGAACTTGTGGCTACATCAATAGTGAATGATCTATGGAAAGAAATCTAAGTTTGTATCAATAATAGTGAGATTATGATTCATTTGATCATGCATATTAACTTGAATGTGGATAAGACGTTGTTAATCCATATTAAATGATTTAGTACATTGAAATCACAATTTTAAACGAAAATGAATGAGATTCAAGTCATTCAATTGTGCAATCACAATAAATATAAGGTGTTTCACTTGTTATTACATCTAAAATGAATGATTTAAATGATTGCGATCACAAGTTCATATAGATACAAATGAGATCTAAGTATTAGTTTGATCCATTGCAGTTAATCCAGTGAGTTAAACTTGTAGTTACATATCTAATGAGTTGATTCATTTGATCACACATATTTAATTGAAAGTGGTTAACTTATTGTTACATTCACATTGACTGATTTAGTGAACTGAAATCACAAGTTTGTATGAAAATGAAGGAGATTCAACTCATTCACTTGATCACTTATAGTTAATGTAATATGTTTCGCTTGTTACAATGTCTATAATGAATGATTAAAATGACTAAAATCACTAGTTTACATGGTTAGAAATGAGACCAATGCATTTGTTTAATCCCTTGTATCTAATGCAATGAGCTTAACTTCTTGTTACATACATAGGGAACAATTTAAGAGATGAAATCACAAGTTCCTATCAATGCGAGTTGGTTTAAGTGATGCTTTTGATGACGCATATTTAATTGAATGTGCCTAACTTGTTGTTACATCCATATTGAATCATTTAGTAGACTGAAATCACAAGCTTAAAAGAAAATGAATGAGAATCAAGTGATTCGTTTGCTCACTTATATTTAATCTAATGTGTCTCACTTGTTGTTACATCGATAATGAATGATTTAAATGATTGAAATCACAATTTGTTTGATCTCTTTTAAATAATCCAACGAGTTTAACTTCTTGTTACATCTATAGCGAAGGATTTAAGGAATGGAAATCACAAGTTACTATCATTACGAGTGGAATTTAAGTGATTCTTTTGATCGCACATATTTAATTCAATGTGCTTAACTTGTTATTACATCCATATTAAATGATATAGTGAATTGAAATCACAAGATTAAAAGAAAATGAATGAGACTCAACTGATTGATTTGCTCACTCATATTTAATCTAATGTGTCTCACTTGTTATTACATGTATAATGAATGATTTTAATGATTGAAATCACAAGTTCATATGTATGTAAATGGGATCATTACCTTAGTTACACCCCTTGTAGTTAATCCAATTAGTTGAACTTGTTGTTACATCATCTATGATGAATGATCTAAGGAAAAGAAATCACAAGTTTGTGTCAATAATAGTGGGATTTAATTCATTCATTTGATCACACATATTAAATTAAATGTGTATAACATTTTATTAATACATATTAAAATGATGTAGTGGATTGAAATCACAAGTTTAAATGAAATTGAATGAGATTCAGGTTATTCATTTGCTCAATCACACTAAATATAATGTGTTTCACTTGTTGTTGCATCTATAATGAATGATTTAAGTGATTGCAATCACAAGTTCACGTGGATACAAATGGGATCTATGCATTAGTTTGATCCCTTGCAGTTAATCTAATGAGTTGAACTTGTAGTTACATATCTAATTATTGATGATCGAATAGATTTAAATCATAAGTTCGTATCAATGCCCGAGAGATTTAATTCATTCATTTGATCACACATATTTAATTGAAAGTGGTTAACTTGTTGATGCATTCACATTGAATGGTTCGTATGAAAATGAATGAGATTCAACTCATTCAAATGATCTCTTGTAGTTAATCTAATATGTTTCGTTTGTTATAAAGTCTGTAATGAATGGTTTAAAAGATTAAAATCACTAGTTTATATGGATACAAAAGGAACCAATGCATTTGTTCGATCCCTTGTATCCAATCTAATGAGTTTAACTTCATGTTACATCTATGGCGAACGATTTGAGGGATTGAAATCGCAAGTTCCCTCAATACGAGTGGGATTTAAGTGTTTCTTTTGATCACGCATATTTAATTGATTTTTTTTTACTTGTTGTAACATCCTTATTGAATTATTTAGTCGATTGTAATCACAAGTTTAAAAGAAAATTAATGAGATTCAAGTGATTGATTTGCTCATCGATATTTAATCTAATGTGTCTTACTTGTTATTACATCTATAATGAATTATTTAATTGATTCAAATCACAAGTTCATATGTATATAAGTGGGATCTATGCATTAGTTCGATCCCTTGTAGTTAATCCAATCGGTTGAACTTGTGGCTACATCAATAGTGAATGATCTATGGGAAAGAAATCTAAGTTTGTATCAATAATAGTGAGATTTTATTGATTCATTTGATCATGCATATTAACTTGAATGTGGATAAGACGTTGTTAATCCATATTAAATGATTTAGTACATTGAAATCACAATTTTAAACGAAAATGAATGAGATTCAAGTCATTCAATTGTGCAATCACAATAAATATAAGGTGTTTCACTTGTTATTACATCTAAAATGAATGATTTAAATGATTGCGATCACAAGTTCATATAGATACAAATGAGATCTAAGTATTAGTTTGATCCATTGCAGTTAATCCAGTGAGTTAAACTTGTAGTTACATATCTAATGAGTTGATTCATTTGATCACACATATTTAATTGAAAGTGGTTAACTTATTGTTACATTCACATTGACTGATTTAGTGAACTGAAATCACAAGTTTGTATGAAAATGAAGGAGATTCAACTCATTCACTTGATCACTTATAGTTAATGTAATATGTTTCGCTTGTTACAATGTCTATAATGAATGATTAAAATGACTAAAATCACTAGTTTACATGGTTAGAAATGAGACCAATGCATTTGTTTAATCCCTTGTATCTAATGCAATGAGCTTAACTTCTTGTTACATACATAGGGAACAATTTAAGAGATGAAATCACAAGTTCCTATCAATGCGAGTTGGTTTAAGTGATGCTTTTGATGACGCATATTTAATTGAATGTGCCTAACTTGTTGTTACATCCATATTGAATCATTTAGTAGACTGAAATCACAAGCTTAAAAGAAAATGAATGAGAATCAAGTGATTCGTTTGCTCACTTATATTTAATCTAATGTGTCTCACTTGTTGTTACATCGATAATGAATGATTTAAATGATTGAAATCACAATTTGTTTGATCTCTTTTAAATAATCCAACGAGTTTAACTTCTTGTTACATCTATAGCGAAGGATTTAAGGAATGGAAATCACAAGTTACTATCATTACGAGTGGAATTTAAGTGATTCTTTTGATCGCACATATTTAATTCAATGTGCTTAACTTGTTATTACATCCATATTAAATGATATAGTGAATTGAAATCACAAGATTAAAAGAAAATGAATGAGACTCAACTGATTGATTTGCTCACTCATATTTAATCTAATGTGTCTCACTTGTTATTACATGTATAATGAATGATTTTAATGATTGAAATCACAAGTTCATATGTATGTAAATGGGATCATTACCTTAGTTACACCCCTTGTAGTTAATCCAATTAGTTGAACTTGTTGTTACATCATCTATGATGAATGATCTAAGGAAAAGAAATCACAAGTTTGTGTCAATAATAGTGGGATTTAATTCATTCATTTGATCACACATATTAAATTAAATGTGTATAACATTTTATTAATACATATTAAAATGATGTAGTGGATTGAAATCACAAGTTTAAATGAAATTGAATGAGATTCAGGTTATTCATTTGCTCAATCACACTAAATATAATGTGTTTCACTTGTTGTTGCATCTATAATGAATGATTTAAGTGATTGCAATCACAAGTTCACGTGGATACAAATGGGATCTATGCATTAGTTTGATCCCTTGCAGTTAATCTAATGAGTTGAACTTGTAGTTACATATCTAATTATTGATGATCGAATAGATTTAAATCATAAGTTCGTATCAATGCCCGAGAGATTTAATTCATTCATTTGATCACACATATTTAATTGAAAGTGGTTAACTTGTTGATGCATTCACATTGAATGGTTCGTATGAAAATGAATGAGATTCAACTCATTCAAATGATCTCTTGTAGTTAATCTAATATGTTTCGTTTGTTATAAAGTCTGTAATGAATGGTTTAAAAGATTAAAATCACTAGTTTATATGGATACAAAAGGAACCAATGCATTTGTTCGATCCCTTGTATCCAATCTAATGAGTTTAACTTCATGTTACATCTATGGCGAACGATTTGAGGGATTGAAATCGCAAGTTCCCTCAATACGAGTGGGATTTAAGTGTTTCTTTTGATCACGCATATTTAATTGATTTTTTTTTACTTGTTGTAACATCCTTATTGAATTATTTAGTCGATTGTAATCACAAGTTTAAAAGAAAATTAATGAGATTCAAGTGATTGATTTGCTCATCGATATTTAATCTAATGTGTCTTACTTGTTATTACATCTATAATGAATTATTTAATTGATTCAAATCACAAGTTCATATGTATATAAGTGGGATCTATGCATTAGTTCGATCCCTTGTAGTTAATCCAATCGGTTGAACTTGTGGCTACATCAATAGTGAATGATCTATGGGAAAGAAATCTAAGTTTGTATCAATAATAGTGAGATTTATTGATTCATTTGATCATGCATATTAACTTGAATGTGGATAAGACGTTGTTAATCCATATTAAATGATTTAGTACATTGAAATCACAATTTTAAACGAAAATGAATGAGATTCAAGTCATTCAATTGTGCAATCACAATAAATATAAGGTGTTTCACTTGTTATTACATCTAAAATGAATGATTTAAATGATTGCGATCACAAGTTCATATAGATACAAATGAGATCTAAGTATTAGTTTGATCCATTGCAGTTAATCCAGTGAGTTAAACTTGTAGTTACATATCTAATGAGTTGATTCATTTGATCACACATATTTAATTGAAAGTGGTTAACTTATTGTTACATTCACATTGACTGATTTAGTGAACTGAAATCACAAGTTTGTATGAAAATGAAGGAGATTCAACTCATTCACTTGATCACTTATAGTTAATGTAATATGTTTCGCTTGTTACAATGTCTATAATGAATGATTAAAATGACTAAAATCACTAGTTTACATGGTTAGAAATGAGACCAATGCATTTGTTTAATCCCTTGTATCTAATGCAATGAGCTTAACTTCTTGTTACATACATAGGGAACAATTTAAGAGATGAAATCACAAGTTCCTATCAATGCGAGTTGGTTTAAGTGATGCTTTTGATGACGCATATTTAATTGAATGTGCCTAACTTGTTGTTACATCCATATTGAATCATTTAGTAGACTGAAATCACAAGCTTAAAAGAAAATGAATGAGAATCAAGTGTTCGTTTGCTCACTTATATTTAATCTAATGTGTCTCACTTGTTGTTACATCGATAATGAATGATTTAAATGATTGAAATCACAATTTGTTTGATCTCTTTTAAATAATCCAACGAGTTTAACTTCTTGTTACATCTATAGCGAAGGATTTAAGGAATGGAAATCACAAGTTACTATCATTACGAGTGGAATTTAAGTGATTCTTTTGATCGCACATATTTAATTCAATGTGCTTAACTTGTTATTACATCCATATTAAATGATATAGTGAATTGAAATCACAAGATTAAAAGAAAATGAATGAGACTCAACTGATTGATTTGCTCACTCATATTTAATCTAATGTGTCTCACTTGTTATTACATGTATAATGAATGATTTTAATGATTGAAATCACAAGTTCATATGTATGTAAATGGGATCATTACCTTAGTTACACCCCTTGTAGTTAATCCAATTAGTTGAACTTGTTGTTACATCATCTATGATGAATGATCTAAGGAAAAGAAATCACAAGTTTGTGTCAATAATAGTGGGATTTAATTCATTCATTTGATCACACATATTAAATTAAATGTGTATAACATTTTATTAATACATATTAAAATGATGTAGTGGATTGAAATCACAAGTTTAAATGAAATTGAATGAGATTCAGGTTATTCATTTGCTCAATCACACTAAATATAATGTGTTTCACTTGTTGTTGCATCTATAATGAATGATTTAAGTGATTGCAATCACAAGTTCACGTGGATACAAATGGGATCTATGCATTAGTTTGATCCCTTGCAGTTAATCTAATGAGTTGAACTTGTAGTTACATATCTAATTATTGATGATCGAATAGATTTAAATCATAAGTTCGTATCAATGCCCGAGAGATTTAATTCATTCATTTGATCACACATATTTAATTGAAAGTGGTTAACTTGTTGATGCATTCACATTGAATGGTTCGTATGAAAATGAATGAGATTCAACTCATTCAAATGATCTCTTGTAGTTAATCTAATATGTTTCGTTTGTTATAAAGTCTGTAATGAATGGTTTAAAAGATTAAAATCACTAGTTTATATGGATACAAAAGGAACCAATGCATTTGTTCGATCCCTTGTATCCAATCTAATGAGTTTAACTTCATGTTACATCTATGGCGAACGATTTGAGGGATTGAAATCGCAAGTTCCCTCAATACGAGTGGGATTTAAGTGTTTCTTTTGATCACGCATATTTAATTGATTTTTTTTTACTTGTTGTAACATCCTTATTGAATTATTTAGTCGATTGTAATCACAAGTTTAAAAGAAAATTAATGAGATTCAAGTGATTGATTTGCTCATCGATATTTAATCTAATGTGTCTTACTTGTTATTACATCTATAATGAATTATTTAATTGATTCAAATCACAAGTTCATATGTATATAAGTGGGATCTATGCATTAGTTCGATCCCTTGTAGTTAATCCAATCGGTTGAACTTGTGGCTACATCAATAGTGAATGATCTATGGGAAAGAAATACTAAGTTTGTATCAATAATAGTGAGATTTTATTGATTCATTTGATCATGCATATTAACTTGAATGTGGATAAGACGTTGTTAATCCATATTAAATGATTTAGTACATTGAAATCACAATTTTAAACGAAAATGAATGAGATTCAAGTCATTCAATTGTGCAATCACAATAAATATAAGGTGTTTCACTTGTTATTACATCTAAAATGAATGATTTAAATGATTGCGATCACAAGTTCATATAGATACAAATGAGATCTAAGTATTAGTTTGATCCATTGCAGTTAATCCAGTGAGTTAAACTTGTAGTTACATATCTAATGAGTTGATTCATTTGATCACACATATTTAATTGAAAGTGGTTAACTTATTGTTACATTCACATTGACTGATTTAGTGAACTGAAATCACAAGTTTGTATGAAAATGAAGGAGATTCAACTCATTCACTTGATCACTTATAGTTAATGTAATATGTTTCGCTTGTTACAATGTCTATAATGAATGATTAAAATGACTAAAATCACTAGTTTACATGGTTAGAAATGAGACCAATGCATTTGTTTAATCCCTTGTATCTAATGCAATGAGCTTAACTTCTTGTTACATACATAGGGAACAATTTAAGAGATGAAATCACAAGTTCCTATCAATGCGAGTTGGTTTAAGTGATGCTTTTGATGACGCATATTTAATTGAATGTGCCTAACTTGTTGTTACATCCATATTGAATCATTTAGTAGACTGAAATCACAAGCTTAAAAGAAAATGAATGAGAATCAAGTGTTCGTTTGCTCACTTATATTTAATCTAATGTGTCTCACTTGTTGTTACATCGATAATGAATGATTTAAATGATTGAAATCACAATTTGTTTGATCTCTTTTAAATAATCCAACGAGTTTAACTTCTTGTTACATCTATAGCGAAGGATTTAAGGAATGGAAATCACAAGTTACTATCATTACGAGTGGAATTTAAGTGATTCTTTTGATCGCACATATTTAATTCAATGTGCTTAACTTGTTATTACATCCATATTAAATGATATAGTGAATTGAAATCACAAGATTAAAAGAAAATGAATGAGACTCAACTGATTGATTTGCTCACTCATATTTAATCTAATGTGTCTCACTTGTTATTACATGTATAATGAATGATTTTAATGATTGAAATCACAAGTTCATATGTATGTAAATGGGATCATTACCTTAGTTACACCCCTTGTAGTTAATCCAATTAGTTGAACTTGTTGTTACATCATCTATGATGAATGATCTAAGGAAAAGAAATCACAAGTTTGTGTCAATAATAGTGGGATTTAATTCATTCATTTGATCACACATATTAAATTAAATGTGTATAACATTTTATTAATACATATTAAAATGATGTAGTGGATTGAAATCACAAGTTTAAATGAAATTGAATGAGATTCAGGTTATTCATTTGCTCAATCACACTAAATATAATGTGTTTCACTTGTTGTTGCATCTATAATGAATGATTTAAGTGATTGCAATCACAAGTTCACGTGGATACAAATGGGATCTATGCATTAGTTTGATCCCTTGCAGTTAATCTAATGAGTTGAACTTGTAGTTACATATCTAATTATTGATGATCGAATAGATTTAAATCATAAGTTCGTATCAATGCCCGAGAGATTTAATTCATTCATTTGATCACACATATTTAATTGAAAGTGGTTAACTTGTTGATGCATTCACATTGAATGGTTCGTATGAAAATGAATGAGATTCAACTCATTCAAATGATCTCTTGTAGTTAATCTAATATGTTTCGTTTGTTATAAAGTCTGTAATGAATGGTTTAAAAGATTAAAATCACTAGTTTATATGGATACAAAAGGAACCAATGCATTTGTTCGATCCCTTGTATCCAATCTAATGAGTTTAACTTCATGTTACATCTATGGCGAACGATTTGAGGGATTGAAATCGCAAGTTCCCTCAATACGAGTGGGATTTAAGTGTTTCTTTTGATCACGCATATTTAATTGATTTTTTTTTACTTGTTGTAACATCCTTATTGAATTATTTAGTCGATTGTAATCACAAGTTTAAAAGAAAATTAATGAGATTCAAGTGATTGATTTGCTCATCGATATTTAATCTAATGTGTCTTACTTGTTATTACATCTATAATGAATTATTTAATTGATTCAAATCACAAGTTCATATGTATATAAGTGGGATCTATGCATTAGTTCGATCCCTTGTAGTTAATCCAATCGGTTGAACTTGTGGCTACATCAATAGTGAATGATCTATGGGAAAGAAATCTAAGTTTGTATCAATAATAGTGAGATTTTATTGATTCATTTGATCATGCATATTAACTTGAATGTGGATAAGACGTTGTTAATCCATATTAAATGATTTAGTACATTGAAATCACAATTTTAAACGAAAATGAATGAGATTCAAGTCATTCAATTGTGCAATCACAATAAATATAAGGTGTTTCACTTGTTATTACATCTAAAATGAATGATTTAAATGATTGCGATCACAAGTTCATATAGATACAAATGAGATCTAAGTATTAGTTTGATCCATTGCAGTTAATCCAGTGAGTTAAACTTGTAGTTACATATCTAATGAGTTGATTCATTTGATCACACATATTTAATTGAAAGTGGTTAACTTATTGTTACATTCACATTGACTGATTTAGTGAACTGAAATCACAAGTTTGTATGAAAATGAAGGAGATTCAACTCATTCACTTGATCACTTATAGTTAATGTAATATGTTTCGCTTGTTACAATGTCTATAATGAATGATTAAAATGACTAAAATCACTAGTTTACATGGTTAGAAATGAGACCAATGCATTTGTTTAATCCCTTGTATCTAATGCAATGAGCTTAACTTCTTGTTACATACATAGGGAACAATTTAAGAGATGAAATCACAAGTTCCTATCAATGCGAGTTGGTTTAAGTGATGCTTTTGATGACGCATATTTAATTGAATGTGCCTAACTTGTTGTTACATCCATATTGAATCATTTAGTAGACTGAAATCACAAGCTTAAAAGAAAATGAATGAGAATCAAGTGTTCGTTTGCTCACTTATATTTAATCTAATGTGTCTCACTTGTTGTTACATCGATAATGAATGATTTAAATGATTGAAATCACAATTTGTTTGATCTCTTTTAAATAATCCAACGAGTTTAACTTCTTGTTACATCTATAGCGAAGGATTTAAGGAATGGAAATCACAAGTTACTATCATTACGAGTGGAATTTAAGTGATTCTTTTGATCGCACATATTTAATTCAATGTGCTTAACTTGTTATTACATCCATATTAAATGATATAGTGAATTGAAATCACAAGATTAAAAGAAAATGAATGAGACTCAACTGATTGATTTGCTCACTCATATTTAATCTAATGTGTCTCACTTGTTATTACATGTATAATGAATGATTTTAATGATTGAAATCACAAGTTCATATGTATGTAAATGGGATCATTACCTTAGTTACACCCCTTGTAGTTAATCCAATTAGTTGAACTTGTTGTTACATCATCTATGATGAATGATCTAAGGAAAAGAAATCACAAGTTTGTGTCAATAATAGTGGGATTTAATTCATTCATTTGATCACACATATTAAATTAAATGTGTATAACATTTTATTAATACATATTAAAATGATGTAGTGGATTGAAATCACAAGTTTAAATGAAATTGAATGAGATTCAGGTTATTCATTTGCTCAATCACACTAAATATAATGTGTTTCACTTGTTGTTGCATCTATAATGAATGATTTAAGTGATTGCAATCACAAGTTCACGTGGATACAAATGGGATCTATGCATTAGTTTGATCCCTTGCAGTTAATCTAATGAGTTGAACTTGTAGTTACATATCTAATTATTGATGATCGAATAGATTTAAATCATAAGTTCGTATCAATGCCCGAGAGATTTAATTCATTCATTTGATCACACATATTTAATTGAAAGTGGTTAACTTGTTGATGCATTCACATTGAATGGTTCGTATGAAAATGAATGAGATTCAACTCATTCAAATGATCTCTTGTAGTTAATCTAATATGTTTCGTTTGTTATAAAGTCTGTAATGAATGGTTTAAAAGATTAAAATCACTAGTTTATATGGATACAAAAGGAACCAATGCATTTGTTCGATCCCTTGTATCCAATCTAATGAGTTTAACTTCATGTTACATCTATGGCGAACGATTTGAGGGATTGAAATCGCAAGTTCCCTCAATACGAGTGGGATTTAAGTGTTTCTTTTGATCACGCATATTTAATTGATTTTTTTTTACTTGTTGTAACATCCTTATTGAATTATTTAGTCGATTGTAATCACAAGTTTAAAAGAAAATTAATGAGATTCAAGTGATTGATTTGCTCATCGATATTTAATCTAATGTGTCTTACTTGTTATTACATCTATAATGAATTATTTAATTGATTCAAATCACAAGTTCATATGTATATAAGTGGGATCTATGCATTAGTTCGATCCCTTGTAGTTAATCCAATCGGTTGAACTTGTGGCTACATCAATAGTGAATGATCTATGGGAAAGAAATACTAAGTTTGTATCAATAATAGTGAGATTTTATTGATTCATTTGATCATGCATATTAACTTGAATGTGGATAAGACGTTGTTAATCCATATTAAATGATTTAGTACATTGAAATCACAATTTTAAACGAAAATGAATGAGATTCAAGTCATTCAATTGTGCAATCACAATAAATATAAGGTGTTTCACTTGTTATTACATCTAAAATGAATGATTTAAATGATTGCGATCACAAGTTCATATAGATACAAATGAGATCTAAGTATTAGTTTGATCCATTGCAGTTAATCCAGTGAGTTAAACTTGTAGTTACATATCTAATGAGTTGATTCATTTGATCACACATATTTAATTGAAAGTGGTTAACTTATTGTTACATTCACATTGACTGATTTAGTGAACTGAAATCACAAGTTTGTATGAAAATGAAGGAGATTCAACTCATTCACTTGATCACTTATAGTTAATGTAATATGTTTCGCTTGTTACAATGTCTATAATGAATGATTAAAATGACTAAAATCACTAGTTTACATGGTTAGAAATGAGACCAATGCATTTGTTTAATCCCTTGTATCTAATGCAATGAGCTTAACTTCTTGTTACATACATAGGGAACAATTTAAGAGATGAAATCACAAGTTCCTATCAATGCGAGTTGGTTTAAGTGATGCTTTTGATGACGCATATTTAATTGAATGTGCCTAACTTGTTGTTACATCCATATTGAATCATTTAGTAGACTGAAATCACAAGCTTAAAAGAAAATGAATGAGAATCAAGTGGTTCGTTTGCTCACTTATATTTAATCTAATGTGTCTCACTTGTTGTTACATCGATAATGAATGATTTAAATGATTGAAATCACAATTTGTTTGATCTCTTTTAAATAATCCAACGAGTTTAACTTCTTGTTACATCTATAGCGAAGGATTTAAGGAATGGAAATCACAAGTTACTATCATTACGAGTGGAATTTAAGTGATTCTTTTGATCGCACATATTTAATTCAATGTGCTTAACTTGTTATTACATCCATATTAAATGATATAGTGAATTGAAATCACAAGATTAAAAGAAAATGAATGAGACTCAACTGATTGATTTGCTCACTCATATTTAATCTAATGTGTCTCACTTGTTATTACATGTATAATGAATGATTTTAATGATTGAAATCACAAGTTCATATGTATGTAAATGGGATCATTACCTTAGTTACACCCCTTGTAGTTAATCCAATTAGTTGAACTTGTTGTTACATCATCTATGATGAATGATCTAAGGAAAAGAAATCACAAGTTTGTGTCAATAATAGTGGGATTTAATTCATTCATTTGATCACACATATTAAATTAAATGTGTATAACATTTTATTAATACATATTAAAATGATGTAGTGGATTGAAATCACAAGTTTAAATGAAATTGAATGAGATTCAGGTTATTCATTTGCTCAATCACACTAAATATAATGTGTTTCACTTGTTGTTGCATCTATAATGAATGATTTAAGTGATTGCAATCACAAGTTCACGTGGATACAAATGGGATCTATGCATTAGTTTGATCCCTTGCAGTTAATCTAATGAGTTGAACTTGTAGTTACATATCTAATTATTGATGATCGAATAGATTTAAATCATAAGTTCGTATCAATGCCCGAGAGATTTAATTCATTCATTTGATCACACATATTTAATTGAAAGTGGTTAACTTGTTGATGCATTCACATTGAATGGTTCGTATGAAAATGAATGAGATTCAACTCATTCAAATGATCTCTTGTAGTTAATCTAATATGTTTCGTTTGTTATAAAGTCTGTAATGAATGGTTTAAAAGATTAAAATCACTAGTTTATATGGATACAAAAGGAACCAATGCATTTGTTCGATCCCTTGTATCCAATCTAATGAGTTTAACTTCATGTTACATCTATGGCGAACGATTTGAGGGATTGAAATCGCAAGTTCCCTCAATACGAGTGGGATTTAAGTGTTTCTTTTGATCACGCATATTTAATTGATTTTTTTTTACTTGTTGTAACATCCTTATTGAATTATTTAGTCGATTGTAATCACAAGTTTAAAAGAAAATTAATGAGATTCAAGTGATTGATTTGCTCATCGATATTTAATCTAATGTGTCTTACTTGTTATTACATCTATAATGAATTATTTAATTGATTCAAATCACAAGTTCATATGTATATAAGTGGGATCTATGCATTAGTTCGATCCCTTGTAGTTAATCCAATCGGTTGAACTTGTGGCTACATCAATAGTGAATGATCTATGGGAAAGAAATCTAAGTTTGTATCAATAATAGTGAGATTTTATTGATTCATTTGATCATGCATATTAACTTGAATGTGGATAAGACGTTGTTAATCCATATTAAATGATTTAGTACATTGAAATCACAATTTTAAACGAAAATGAATGAGATTCAAGTCATTCAATTGTGCAATCACAATAAATATAAGGTGTTTCACTTGTTATTACATCTAAAATGAATGATTTAAATGATTGCGATCACAAGTTCATATAGATACAAATGAGATCTAAGTATTAGTTTGATCCATTGCAGTTAATCCAGTGAGTTAAACTTGTAGTTACATATCTAATGAGTTGATTCATTTGATCACACATATTTAATTGAAAGTGGTTAACTTATTGTTACATTCACATTGACTGATTTAGT
Source organism: Nymphaea colorata (assembly GCF_008831285.2). Classification (NCBI taxonomy): domain Eukaryota; kingdom Viridiplantae; phylum Streptophyta; class Magnoliopsida; order Nymphaeales; family Nymphaeaceae; genus Nymphaea; species Nymphaea colorata. Next base: position 25,855 of record NW_022205046.1, read on the forward strand.
GAACTGAAATCACAAGTTTGTATGAAAATGAAGGAGATTCAACTCATTCACTTGATCACTTATAGTTAATGTAATATGTTTCGCTTGTTACAATGTCTATAATGAATGATTAAAATGACTAAAATCACTAGTTTACATGGTTAGAAATGAGACCAATGCATTTGTTTAATCCCTTGTATCTAATGCAATGAGCTTAACTTCTTGTTACATACATAGGGAACAATTTAAGAGATGAAATCACAAGTTCCTATCAATGCGAGTTGGTTTAAGTGATGCTTTTGATGACGCATATTTAATTGAATGTGCCTAACTTGTTGTTACATCCATATTGAATCATTTAGTAGACTGAAATCACAAGCTTAAAAGAAAATGAATGAGAATCAAGTGTTCGTTTGCTCACTTATATTTAATCTAATGTGTCTCACTTGTTGTTACATCGATAATGAATGATTTAAATGATTGAAATCACAATTTGTTTGATCTCTTTTAAATAATCCAACGAGTTTAACTTCTTGTTACATCTATAGCGAAGGATTTAAGGAATGGAAATCACAAGTTACTATCATTACGAGTGGAATTTAAGTGATTCTTTTGATCGCACATATTTAATTCAATGTGCTTAACTTGTTATTACATCCATATTAAATGATATAGTGAATTGAAATCACAAGATTAAAAGAAAATGAATGAGACTCAACTGATTGATTTGCTCACTCATATTTAATCTAATGTGTCTCACTTGTTATTACATGTATAATGAATGATTTTAATGATTGAAATCACAAGTTCATATGTATGTAAATGGGATCATTACCTTAGTTACACCCCTTGTAGTTAATCCAATTAGTTGAACTTGTTGTTACATCATCTATGATGAATGATCTAAGGAAAAGAAATCACAAGTTTGTGTCAATAATAGTGGGATTTAATTCATTCATTTGATCACACATATTAAATTAAATGTGTATAACATTTTATTAATACATATTAAAATGATGTAGTGGATTGAAATCACAAGTTTAAATGAAATTGAATGAGATTCAGGTTATTCATTTGCTCAATCACACTAAATATAATGTGTTTCACTTGTTGTTGCATCTATAATGAATGATTTAAGTGATTGCAATCACAAGTTCACGTGGATACAAATGGGATCTATGCATTAGTTTGATCCCTTGCAGTTAATCTAATGAGTTGAACTTGTAGTTACATATCTAATTATTGATGATCGAATAGATTTAAATCATAAGTTCGTATCAATGCCCGAGAGATTTAATTCATTCATTTGATCACACATATTTAATTGAAAGTGGTTAACTTGTTGATGCATTCACATTGAATGGTTCGTATGAAAATGAATGAGATTCAACTCATTCAAATGATCTCTTGTAGTTAATCTAATATGTTTCGTTTGTTATAAAGTCTGTAATGAATGGTTTAAAAGATTAAAATCACTAGTTTATATGGATACAAAAGGAACCAATGCATTTGTTCGATCCCTTGTATCCAATCTAATGAGTTTAACTTCATGTTACATCTATGGCGAACGATTTGAGGGATTGAAATCGCAAGTTCCCTCAATACGAGTGGGATTTAAGTGTTTCTTTTGATCACGCATATTTAATTGATTTTTTTTTTACTTGTTGTAACATCCTTATTGAATTATTTAGTCGATTGTAATCACAAGTTTAAAAGAAAATTAATGAGATTCAAGTGATTGATTTGCTCATCGATATTTAATCTAATGTGTCTTACTTGTTATTACATCTATAATGAATTATTTAATTGATTCAAATCACAAGTTCATATGTATATAAGTGGGATCTATGCATTAGTTCGATCCCTTGTAGTTAATCCAATCGGTTGAACTTGTGGCTACATCAATAGTGAATGATCTATGGGAAAGAAATCCTAAGTTTGTATCAATAATAGTGGATTTTATTGATTCATTTGATCATGCATATTAATTGAATGTGGATAAGACGTTGTTAATCCATATTAAATGATTTAGTACATTGAAATCACAATTTTAAACGAAAATGAATGAGATTCAAGTCATTCAATTGTGCAATCACAATAAATATAAGGTGTTTCACTTGTTATTACATCTAAAATGAATGATTTAAATGATTGCGATCACAAGTTCATATAGATACAAATGAGATCTAAGTATTAGTTTGATCCATTGCAGTTAATCCAGTGAGTTAAACTTGTAGTTACATATCTAATGAGTTGATTCATTTGATCACACATATTTAATTGAAAGTGGTTAACTTATTGTTACATTCACATTGACTGATTTAGTGAACTGAAATCACAAGTTTGTATGAAAATGAAGGAGATTCAACTCATTCACTTGATCACTTATAGTTAATGTAATATGTTTCGCTTGTTACAATGTCTATAATGAATGATTAAAATGACTAAAATCACTAGTTTACATGGTTAGAAATGAGACCAATGCATTTGTTTAATCCCTTGTATCTAATGCAATGAGCTTAACTTCTTGTTACATACATAGGGAACAATTTAAGAGATGAAATCACAAGTTCCTATCAATGCGAGTTGGTTTAAGTGATGCTTTTGATGACGCATATTTAATTGAATGTGCCTAACTTGTTGTTACATCCATATTGAATCATTTAGTAGACTGAAATCACAAGCTTAAAAGAAAATGAATGAGAATCAAGTGATTCGTTTGCTCACTTATATTTAATCTAATGTGTCTCACTTGTTGTTACATCGATAATGAATGATTTAAATGATTGAAATCACAATTTGTTTGATCTCTTTTAAATAATCCAACGAGTTTAACTTCTTGTTACATCTATAGCGAAGGATTTAAGGAATGGAAATCACAAGTTACTATCATTACGAGTGGAATTTAAGTGATTCTTTTGATCGCACATATTTAATTCAATGTGCTTAACTTGTTATTACATCCATATTAAATGATATAGTGAATTGAAATCACAAGATTAAAAGAAAATGAATGAGACTCAACTGATTGATTTGCTCACTCATATTTAATCTAATGTGTCTCACTTGTTATTACATGTATAATGAATGATTTTAATGATTGAAATCACAAGTTCATATGTATGTAAATGGGATCATTACCTTAGTTACACCCCTTGTAGTTAATCCAATTAGTTGAACTTGTTGTTACATCATCTATGATGAATGATCTAAGGAAAAGAAATCACAAGTTTGTGTCAATAATAGTGGGATTTAATTCATTCATTTGATCACACATATTAAATTAAATGTGTATAACATTTTATTAATACATATTAAAATGATGTAGTGGATTGAAATCACAAGTTTAAATGAAATTGAATGAGATTCAGGTTATTCATTTGCTCAATCACACTAAATATAATGTGTTTCACTTGTTTTGCATCTATAATGAATGATTTAAGTGATTGCAATCACAAGTTCACGTGGATACAAATGGGATCTATGCATTAGTTTGATCCCTTGCAGTTAATCTAATGAGTTGAACTTGTAGTTACATATCTAATTATTGATGATCGAATAGATTTAAATCATAAGTTCGTATCAATGCCCGAGAGATTTAATTCATTCATTTGATCACACATATTTAATTGAAAGTGGTTAACTTGTTGATGCATTCACATTGAATGGTTCGTATGAAAATGAATGAGATTCAACTCATTCAAATGATCTCTTGTAGTTAATCTAATATGTTTCGTTTGTTATAAAGTCTGTAATGAATGGTTTAAAAGATTAAAATCACTAGTTTATATGGATACAAAAGGAACCAATGCATTTGTTCGATCCCTTGTATCCAATCTAATGAGTTTAACTTCATGTTACATCTATGGCGAACGATTTGAGGGATTGAAATCGCAAGTTCCCTCAATACGAGTGGGATTTAAGTGTTTCTTTTGATCACGCATATTTAATTGATTTTTTTTTTACTTGTTGTAACATCCTTATTGAATTATTTAGTCGATTGTAATCACAAGTTTAAAAGAAAATTAATGAGATTCAAGTGATTGATTTGCTCATCGATATTTAATCTAATGTGTCTCACTTGTTATTACATCTATAATGAATTATTTAATTGATTCAAATCACAAGTTCATATGTATATAAGTGGGATCTATGCATTAGTTCGATCCCTTGTAGTTAATCCAATCGGTTGAACTTGTGGCTACATCAATAGTGAATGATCTATGGGAAAGAAATCCTAAGTTTGTATCAATAATAGTGGATTTTATTGATTCATTTGATCATGCATATTAAATTGAATGTGGATAAGACGTTGTTAATCCATATTAAATGATTTAGTACATTGAAATCACAATTTTAAACGAAAATGAATGAGATTCAAGTCATTCAATTGTGCAATCACAATAAATATAAGGTGTTTCACTTGTTATTACATCTAAAATGAATGATTTAAATGATTGCGATCACAAGTTCATATAGATACAAATGAGATCTAAGTATTAGTTTGATCCATTGCAGTTAATCCAATGAGTTAAACTTGTAGTTACATATCTAATGAGTTGATTCATTTGATCACACATATTTAATTGAAAGTGGTTAACTTATTGTTACATTCACATTGACTGATTTAGTGAATGAAATCACAAGTTTGTATGAAAATGAAGGAGATTCAACTCATTCACTTGATCACTTATAGTTAATGTAATATGTTTCGCTTGTTACAATGTCTATAATGAATGATTAAAATGACTAAAATCACTAGTTTACATGGTAGAAATGAGACCAATGCATTTGTTTAATCCCTTGTATCTAATGCAATGAGCTTAACTTCTTGTTACATACATAGGGAACAATTTAAGAGATGAAATCACAAGTTCTATCAATGCAGTTGGTTTAAGTGATGCTTTTGATGAGCATATTTAATTGAATGTGCTACTTGTTGTTTTTTAATAACGATTTATTTTTTTTATGGATTAAGGAATGAAATCACAAGTTACTGATCATTACGAGTGGAATTTAAGTGATTCTTTTGATCGCACATATTTAATTCAATGTGCTTAACTTGTTATTACATCCATATTAATGATATAGTGAATTGAAATCACAAGATTAAAAGAAAATGAATGAGACTCAACTGATTGATTTGCTCACTCATATTTAATCTAATGTGTCTCACTTGTTATTACATGTATAATGAATGATTTTAATGATTGAAATCACAAGTTCATATGTATGTAAATGGGATCATTACCTTAGTTACACCCCTTGTAGTTAATCCAATTAGTTGAACTTGTTGTTACATCATCTATGATGAATGATCTAAGGAAAGAAATCACAAGTTTGTGTCAATAATAGTGGGATTTAATTCATCATTTATCACAATATTAAATTAAATTGTATAACATTTATTAATACATATTAAATATGTAGTGGATTGAAATCACAAGTTAAATGAAATTGAATGAGATTCAGGTTATTCATTTGCTCATCACACAAAATATAATGTGTTTCACTTGTTGTTGCATCTATAATGAATGATTTAATGATTGCAATCACAAGTTCAGTGGATACAAATGGGATCTATGCATTAGTTTGATCCTTGCAGTTAATCTAATGAGTTGAACTTGTAGTTACATATCTAATTATGTGATCGAAAGATTTAAATCATAAGTTCGTATCAATGCCCGAAGAGATTTAATTCATTCATTGATCACACATATTTAATTGAAAGTGGTTAACTTGTTGTTCATTCACATTGAATGGTTCGTATGAAAATGAATGATTCA
>NW_022205047.1:0-41560 GCF_008831285.2 Nymphaea colorata
GGAGAAGAAGGCGTGACTCGGACCTTTTGTCTCAGACATACTCTTGCCATTCAAACACAGGGGAAGGCGTTTGGACAACCTTCAAAGAACATATGAAATTAAAGTGCACAACCTTTTGTCGCACTTCTGGTGGTGCCACATAGCTTTCACCAGCATTCGACTATGCAATAAATGCTTCAAGGGGTGTAGTTTAACCAGGTAGCATGGTGGTCTACACTCAAAAGATCTAGGTTTGAGTCTCATGTTCTAGGTGTTACGCCTCTAGGCCACAAATGGGGCAAGTGCAATGATGCAGACCTTCCTACAGGGAGGCCAAGAACCAGGGCCAGCACGGTCAAGCGAGGCCAAGAGAGCCAAGCGCCTTCGGCCAGGTTTGCGGCCAGCATAATGGAAAGCGTAGATGGCTAAAGGAGGCTAACGCAGAACTTGAAGATGATGCAGCCGGCGGTGTGGGTGGAGCATCATCAGCGGAGCGCAGGCAGTGGGCTGAATACTTCAAGGCCGAGCAGGCACGGGAACTAGACCTAGATCCGGTTATAGCGAGTTCACACCCTGAGTCTAGTCCTGACCCGGTCCACGCGTGGCAAGCCTAAGGCTGAACTTAGGCAGGTTAAATGGCTGAACCCACGAGAGAGAAGCCAAACTCACTGAACTTCCTAGACATCTTGTCTCATTTCCCTTTCATGCATTTACTTATAGTCGAGTCCTTTATTTCAGCAAGTGTCTCAGTTCATGTGTTAGAACCGGTTTTATTTAAGTACTTAAACTCTTTTGTAAGTCTTTTTTCAGTATGCAATCAAGAATTAGAAGTTGAGTTTTTTGTGTGAATTGGCTCTTGCCTCTCTCTTCCTCTCATCGTCTTACCGCCGGTGACTGGAATCCCAAGGCTCCAACCCATGGCTCTGGTTGAAGCAAAACAGGTTTGGAGACGACCTTTGAGGCCACCGGAAATCCTCTTAGAGCATCTTCATCCTATGCACAAATTCCCCGACAGAATCGCCATCTTCTCACAGTGCAACTTCTTCATCCCCGGAAGAAGTTAGAGGCTGGAAAACTATATCGGGAAGGCTAGACGGAAATCGAATCGTGGCACTTGTCGACTAGTAATCAAGCAATGACTCCGGCTGCAAGAGATTAAGGGAGGAACCGAATTCATGTCCCAGTTCCTTCCACCTCGAGCAGAGCTTAGGACAGGTTAAGATCGGCCCCAGTAAGCTGCTTAATCTCAGTCAAAATCAAAGAAAGAGACGCCGGAAAGGTAGATCGCAGCCTAGTCTATCAGACTGATTGTCAAGGTGAGAATCCGAAGGTTCATCGGAATCCATTGGTGGAAGGCCAGTCGGATTTCTGTTAATCAACTTGAGAATTCTGTCCTCAGCAGCAGCAAGTCACTCTGCATCAATTCGAGAATTGCTATTTAGAAAGGAGATGGATTTTCCCCAAGAGCTGACCCTTAATCAACCACATCACTCGCTTGGCTTGAAGGAAACCAAGCAGTGGCTCGGCGGAAGTTGCAGGTGAAATGTGAAGCAACCAAGGGCAAATTTTATTCTCTTGTTCACCCCAGCATAATCGCCCAGATCTTAGCAACATCCCCACCAAGTTTCAGGCGAATCTGACCTGCCATCATGAAGAACTTGCTCCCAGTCGGAGATCTGTGTGCTACCGCCGGAGTAACCAATCGCTGTTACTTTTCTGATCAGTTTTTGGTCCAGCCCAATCATTTCTGTGGATTCCCGATTTGCCCATGGTCAGTTTGATTCATTACTAGAGTTCAAATTAATTGGCAAGGGTATTCCCGTCAAGAGGGCACTAAATCGAGTTAAGGAGAGTGTGCAGGCTGCAACCATTACACGTCGCAGCCTCCTCTTGACCTCCCCGTCCTAAAAGACGAGAGTTACAAATCCCTCCACTGATTCTCTTCAGCCAATAACCTCCACTTGCACCATCATCAGCCATCATTGAGGAGTTAAGGTACGTATTCAATTTCCTTAGCTAGGGAGACCCTTCTCAAACCTCTTAGCCTCTTCACCACTCACAACCGACCCTTTCCACTTCACGCAAGCCTTAACCAACCACCACCTCATGCTTACTCCTGCTCCTCATCATTGCTAGCCTTCACCCATCATTAGTGAACCACTCCACTCGCATGTCTCTTGACTTAAACCCCTTAGCTTAACTGATCCTAATCATTAGTGCCATCTTCTCTCTTGTAACTCTCCACCCTCTCTCGCACAACCTTCACCTACCTCTAAGATCGTCTTAGCAATTAACCTCCATCTCACGTCTAGACCAAGCCCACTCCACTACCGAAACACTTCCAACTAGACCTAACCTGCTTCACCTAAACCGAGCCTACCTAAACCTATACCAAGCTCACCTCCTTGTTCCGAGCTCGGCTTGTCCCTTGGAGTCTAACTAGTTAGGTTCTCTCTCCAAGGATTGGTCGTGTGCATTTCAGTTCACCACCTTCACTTCATCGGACAACCTCTTCTTGCAGCCTCCATTGCTGCACCCTTCCACCCAACATAGTCATAAGCATCAAGGTGACCTCGGCCAGGAGGGCCGAGCCCCTGCCTCCATCCGGGCGCTCCTCCATCATGTTGCTGTCTCTCTTGGCTGTCCGAGGCCTGCAGAAACCACACTCCATCCATCAGGTGTAGCAGGCAGCCCCAGTGCCATCCCCTTCCATTGCCTGGACACTCCGTCTCTCTCGGCCAGCTTCCACCAGTCCACAAGCCGTCCTAGGCCAAGCGGGCCTAGCCTTTGTTCCACCTCCTTGCTGAGATATCCGAGGGTGGCTTTGCCACTGCTTTTCTCTCGGATCTATTTCTGTTTAAGTCGAACTCTCATCGGCTAGGTAACTTCTCAACATCCTATAGATCGGGGTTATGGGTGTAATTGTTTTCTAAACCAGGCTCTAGCCAATTGCTACTGTCAGTAGTCCCTCCAAAGCACCTTGCCAGGAACACGGCTGCGGGTAGGTAGACCACCAACGGGAAAGGGCATTGTTGGTCATTCTAGGGATTGTATGAATGGCTTGTGAATGAATGTTGAGTGAGTTGTGAGAGTTAAATTTGTATCGCTCATGTTCATACAAGCCTTGATCCCCTTAGTGTTGTAGTAGGATTTAAACCGTGGGTCTGGGAAAACACACTTGTATCTTTTACCCAGGGTACTATTAGGCTGGGGTTGCTGTCCGATGGAGATATAATTTTTAAATATAATTTGCTTAAGTTTGGACTTTAGGCTCTCGCGATTTGATTCTGGACTTGGGATCTATTCTCAGGCGTAGAAATCGCTAGCCGGGTCTAGGTTCCCACAAGTTGGTATCAAAGCGCACTTGCGGCAGCCAGTGGTAGATTTCAGTTGGGTTTTCAGATTGTAGCAGAGGATTCTTTAGTTTGGCATCAGGTTATGTCAGATTTAAGTTGAATTTAGGAAGTATACACTCGGATTTCATAGCTGGTTGTGTTAGAATAGCAGCCGTCTGAAGAAAAGTGAGAACAGTTCAGACCAATCAAACAAGTAAATCAGGCAAGTTTCTGGTGATCTGTGACCGGGCTCCCTACCCACATTTTTCAAACACATTCTGTCCAAATTTCGTGAGAAACGGAGTTCGTTTGGCACAGCAAAGGTCAAATTACATATTCAGCAGCCAGTGTATTATAGTTTCTAAAAGTTCAGAAACTACGCCAGATTCCGGTGGCCAGGGCTGTCACCTCCATCGTCGGAATTGGTCAAGTTTAGGCTTGTTAAAAGAGTCTACTTTTCAGGTATCTCCCGTTAAAATTTCCGATTTTTTGGATTTACTGTTGAAAAGTTATGATTTTTTGAGTGGACCCTGTCGCTGGAAGTTTCCTGCACGGCTGAAGAAGGGGCGATGAGCTTAACAACCGAGGTCCAGGTGTGACTTTCTATGCAGATCGACTTAGATTGGGGACGAAATAGAAACTGAACTTGGTGCCATTGGATTCCCTAGCATGTCCAATATGTTTCAGCCAAGTTTCATGATTTTTACAGTTCTGGATGTGAAATTGCTGAATTTACAAGCCGTGCTGGTTTTCTGAAGAATTTCCGGCGACCAGGACAATAACAAGTGGTTTCCTCTTCAGTCTTTAGCGGTAGCAGCAGTTCGTTGATTGTTTGATCAATCGTGCTCCAGGACTAAGAGCAGAATTTTCAATGGGGAAGAAAGCCAAACCCACTGTCCATGATTCTCCCAAGCAGGAAGTTGAGACTTCCAGCCGAGAAGAACAAGTCAAATCCAACTTACTCGATATGGAAACCGTACACCAAGGCCGAGTGAATTCCCTTGAGTCCAACATGAACCAATACATCATGAACTACATGAGTACAAGAAGTCCCTTAGTAAACTTGATGAATGGGACCTGATGAAGCAGATGATGAACTCCTTGATTGCTGGCCAAAACACTTTGATGAAAAGAATGAAACAATTTGGCCGAACCACACAAGGCCCCCGTCCGAATCAAGACAAAGGCAAGGCGCCAATGAACAACCAGTTTGTCCCACCTTTTTCCGGCAGTTTTAACCAATTTGAGCATTTTGGACATAATGGCATCAGCCAACCCAAAGGCCAAGGAAGCAAGGGACACCAACAAAGGCCTGAGTTCCATTTTAGGTTCGGCTCCAGCAGCCAGCAACAAGCGCCCTAAAACCAGCAATTTAATAAGAACCAGGGCAAGGAAGAAAGTGAGGAAGATGAGGATATTGTGTTTGTTGATGGAGAACCCTTTAGAGGTAGACGCAACCAAACTCAGCCAAGAAGAAGAACCCCAGCCGTTAAGATTGATTTTCCACGTTTTACAGGGGTAGATGGCAAGGATTGGCTCTTCAAGGTAGAAGAATATTTTGATTGTCATAGTGTGCCTGAAAACAAATGGGTTACATCCGCAATCCTCAACTTCGATGGAGAAGCTATGAAGTGGTATCGATGGTTCAAATGCCATCAACCAAATATCACTTGTGAGAATTTTAGTGAGGTTTTACAAACACGATTCGGAGATTCAGCATACACAGGCTTTGACATAGAGCTCAAAGATTTGGTACAAACGTCATCAGTTCGAGAGTACCAAAGCAAATCCAAAAGTCTTTCATCTATGGTTGATTGGACCACCAAGTCACTAATCGGCGCCTACACCGGACTCAAAGCGGAGGTCAAGATAGATGTACAATGAAGAAAATACACTGATTTGTTAGAAGGTTTTGCCGAAGCGCGAGCAGTAGAAGAGAGAAATAGACGCAAGAATGCTCTCAGAAGGCAACGAGCCAAACAAATACAAAGGGCTACCCCCAAGAAAGCCTATGCCCTACAAAAGAGAAGATCAAAAACCCCTCTACAGAGACCGAGTGCCTACCACTTGCATAACTAGGCAAGAGAGGGAACAAATGATAAAAAACAATCAATCCTTCAACTGTAAGGAACCATGGAGTCGTACTCACAAGTGCAAAAATCTTCAAATTTTTGAAGTCATTGATGAAAGCGATGAAGAAGAAGAAGAACCTAGCCAAGACACAGATCCACCTAGTCCGAATGAGGCCAAGACTGATACAAGTGCATCTGAGACTATTGAAGGGACATGTCATGCCTTGACAGAACCAAAAAGACCGAATGTCATGAGAGTTGTTGGTAAGATTGGAAAGCATAATGTAGTAGTACTCCTAGACTCGGGTGCTACACACAATTTCGTTAGTAAAGAGGCAGCTCAAGCAGTTGGATGCCCACTAGAAGAACAACAGCCAATCTCAGTCATGGTAGGAGATGGGTCCAAACTCATATGCACACAAAAGTGTAAAGGTATACAGCTATGCATGCGAAAGGTGCCATTTGTTGTTGATCTTTTAGTACTCCCCATCAGTGGTGTCGATGTGGTATTGGGGGTACAATGGCTAGAGACACTAGGGGACATCTCTTGGAATTTCAAAGACATGAGTATGTCTTTTGCTAAGGAGGGAGGTGACCAAAACGTCACCCTAAAGGCAGTAAACACCAATGTTGAACCAAAGGCAGCACTTAAGGCACTAGTCGCCCAACAACAAGCATTTTGTGTTGTTACTATGGCCACGGACATACCAGCCAAAGATGAGCAAGAAGAAAATATACCAGCCAAGGTTCAACACGTGCTTGAACAGTTTTCAGATCTCTTTGAGGAACTGAAGGCTCTTCCTCCACGTCGAGCTTATGACCATAGAATCATCATGAATAAGGGCACCGAACCTGTCAATGTTCGGCCATATTGTTATGGTCATCACCAAAAAGCAGAAATTGAAAGATTGGTTAAGGAGATGATAGCGGGTGGTATCATACACCCTAGCTGCAGTCCTTTCTCCTCTTTATGAGGGAACACCATCTTTATGCTAAGAGATTGAAATGCAGTTTCGGCCAACCCTCCATAGGATACCTTGGGCACATAGTGTCAGCAGAAGGGGTGAAAGCGGACCCCAAAAAGTTAGAGACCATCAACAACTAGCCTTTGCCAAAAGATTTAAGGAGTGGATTTCTTGGGTTAACTGGCTATTATAGAAGATTCATTCAAGGCTACGGGCTCATAGCCGCCCCATTAACCCAAATGACTAAGAAAGGAGCATTTGCTTGGTCAGACAAAGCAAGAGGGACATTTGAGAAATTGAAGTCGACACTCATGACAGCACCAGTTCTTACCTTGCCTGATTTTAGCAAACCTTTCACTATTGAAACGGATGCCTGTGACATTGGCATAGGAGCTGTCTTCAGCCAGGAAAATCACCCTATAGCATATATGTCGAAGGCTCTCACCAGCTGAGCCAAACCCTTATCGACATATGAAAAAGAGCTTCTCGCGATTGTATTGGCAGTAGAGAAATGGTGGCCATATCTGATCGGCCGAAAGTTTATTGTGAAGACAAATCTGAACAGTCTCAAATAATGCTCAAACAACGAGTTTCAACACCAACCCAGCAAAGGTGGTTCGCTAAACTCCTCGGTTATGATTTTGAAATTGAGTACAAGAGAGGGACATATAACACAGTGGCTGATTCACTTTTTGGATTAGGTGAGCAGTTTTCGATGCTCTCCATCATAGGGACTGATTTATGGGAAAGAATAGCTGATGAACAGCAAGAGGATGATGGGTTAGGGCTCACCAAAACCTCCGTCACCCAGAATCCAGGGTCTATTCCCCACTATACCATTAGAGGCTGCTTACTTATGAGAAATAACCGCACAGCGGTTCCACCTAAATCGGCCTTAAAGCAAGAATTACTACAACACTTTCATTCCACTCCATCAGTAGTCCATGATGGAGTAGTCAAAACACTCCACTGAGTGGAAGCTCTATTTTGGTGGACCAAAATGAAGGTAGACGTGAGGAATTATGTTACACAGTGTTAGATTTGCCAACGTAAAAAGTATGAGGGAATTAAGCCTCCGGGCCATCTAAATCCCTTATCAGTGCCGAAAAAGCCATGGACCGATGTCACCATGGATTTTATAGATGCCCTTCCATGATCAGAAAACAAGGAAGCCATACTCATGGTGATCAACAGGCTAACAAAATATAGCCACTTCATTCCCTTGCCAAAGAAATATCATGAACAAATGGTGGCTACTAAGTACCAAGATCACGTAGGGAAACTACATGGCATGCCTCAAACAATAGTCTGATAGAGATTCAATCTTCATGAGTGAATTTCGGAGAGAATAAATGAAGCAGATGGGGACAACAATCCAATTCAGTATTGCCCACCATCCTCAGACCGATGGGCAAGGTGAAGTGGTCAACCGTTCTTTAGAAACATATCTCTGTTGCTTTGCAGGAGAAAGACCAAACTCTTGGGTAAAGTATCTATCATGGGCCGAATGGTCCTTCAATACGAGTTGGCACTCGTCTACTCAGACCACTCCGTATGAAGCTCTCTATGGAATCCCCCCTCCAACAATTCCAAAATATGAAGAAGGCACGACACAAGAAGAAAAGGTTGATTGTGAGCTATGGACAAGGGAAGAGGTGCTAGCGTCACTCAAGCAGAATATCATCAAAGCCCAAAATCGAATGAAACAAATATATGACAAGGGCAGGAAGGATCATGAATCTATGGTAGGAGACTACGTATGGCTCAAAAGATTACCAATGAGGCAGAAGTCTCTCCTAGGGCAGCCTTACTCTAAGCTCTTACCAAGGTTTTTTGGGCCATTCTCAGTGCTACAAAAGTTTGGGAAAGCAGCTTACAGAATAGGCCTCCCACAAACAGCCTTAGTCCATCCAGTCTTTCATGTTACTCGGTTGAAACCACACTTTGGAGAAGTGCTAAGGCAGATTGAACAAATTTTGAGCCAACAATAACCAACACCATACCGAATTCTTAAACATGGACATGTTCATCGGAATGGTAGACTGTGCCATGAAGTCATGGTTGAATGGGAAGGGCCAGAAAATGGCACTTCGTGGGAAGAATTTGAGCAAATAGTTAATTGTTTTCCTATTGCACGAGCTTTGGGGCAAGCTCGAGGTAAGGAGGGAGGATTTGATGCAGACCTTCCTACATGGAGGCCAAGAACCCGGGCCAGCACGGCCAAGCGAGGCCAAGAGAGCCGAGCACCTTCGGGCAGGGTTGCGGCCAGCATAATGGAAAGCATAGATGGGCTAAAGGAGGCTAACACAGAACTTGAAGTTGATGTAGCGGGCAGTGTGGGTGGAGCATCATCAGCGGAGCATGGGCAGCGGGCTGAATACTTCAAGGCTGAGCAGGCACAGGAACTAGACCTAGATCCAGTTATAGCGAGTTCGAACCCAGAGTCTAGTCCTGGCACGGTGCACGCATGGCAAGCCGAAGGCCGAACTTAGGCAGGTTATAAGGCTGAACACGTGAGAGAGAAGCCAAACTCACTAGACTTCCAAGACATCTTGTCTCGATTTCCCTTTCATGCATTTGCTTATAGTCGAGTCCTTTAATTCAGCAAGTGTCTCGGTTCAAGTGTTAGAACCAGTTTTATTTCAAGTACTTAAACTCTTCTGTAACTCTTTTTTCAGTATGCAATCAAGAATTAAGAGTTGAGTTTTTCGTGTGAATTGGCTCTCGCCTCTCTCTTCCTCTCTCGTCTTACCGCCGGTGACTGGAATCCCAAGGTTCCAACACGTGGCTCTAGTTGAAGCAAAACAGGTTTGGAGACGACCTTTGAGGCCACCGGAAATCCTCTTAGTATGTCTTCACCCTACGCACAAATTCCCCGACCGAATCGCCATCTTCTCACGGTGCAACTCCATCCCCGGAAAAAGTTAGAGGCTGGAGAACTATCTCGGGAAGGCTTGACGGAAATTGACTCGTGGCTCTAGTAGACTAGTAATCAAGCAACAACTCCAGCTGCTAGAGATTAAGGGAGGAACCGAATTCATGTCCCAGTTCCTTACACCTCGAGTAGAGCTTAAGACAGGTTAAGATCGGCCCCAGTAAGATTCTTAATCTCTGTCAAAATCAGAGAAAGAGACAATGGAAAGGTAGATCGCAGCCTAGTCTATCAGACTGATTGTCAAGGTGAGAATCCGAAGATTCATCGGAATCCATTGGTAGAAGGCCAGTCGGATTTATGTGAATTTGATGGTGAATCAACCTGAGGCTTGACGGAAATTGACTCGTGGCTCTAGTAGACTAGTAATCAAGCAACAACTCCAGCTGCTAGAGATTAAGGGAGGAACCGAATTCATGTCCCAGTTCCTTACACCTCGAGCAGAGCTTAAGACAGGTTAAGATCGGCCCCAGTAAGATTCTTAATCTCTGTCAAAATCAGAGAAAGAGACAATGGAAAGGTAGATCGCAGCCTAGTCTATCAGACTGATTGTCAAGGTGAGAATTCGAAGATTCATCGGAATCCATTGGTAGAAGGCCAGTCGGATTTATGTGAATTTGATGGTGAATCAACCTGAGAGTTCTGTCCTCGGCAGCAGCAAGTCCCTCTGCATCAATTCAAGAATTGCTGTCTAGAATAGAGATGTATTTTCCCCAATAGCCGACCCTTAATCAACCACATCGCTCGCTCGGCTTGGCTGAAACTAAGCAGTGGCTGGGCGAAAGTTGTAGGAGAAATCTGAAGCAACCAAGGGCAATTTTCACTCTCTTGTTCACCCCCGCATAATAGCCCAGGTCTTAGAAACATCCCCACCAAGTTTCAGGCGAATCTGACCTGCCATCGCGAAGAACTTGCTCCCGGTCGGAAATGTGTGTGCTACCGCCGGAGTAACCAATCGCTGTTACTTTTCCGATCAGTTTTCGGTCCAGCCCGATAATTTCAGTGGATTCCCGATTTACCCATGGTCAGTTTGATTCATTACTATAGTTTCAATTAATTGGCAAGGGTATTCCCATCAAGAGGGCACTATATCGAGTTAAGGAGAGGGCATAGGCTGCAACCGTTACACGTCACAGCCTCCTCTGGAGCTCCCTCTCTTAAAAGACGAGAGTTACAAATCCCTCCCCCGTGTGTCTCTTCAGTTGTTCACCTCCACTCGCATCATCATAAGCCATAATTGAGGAGTTAAGGTACGTATTCAATTTCCTTAGCTAGGAGACCCTTCTCAAAACTCTTAACCGCTTCACCTCTCATAACCGACCCTTTCCACTTCAAACAAGCCTTAATCAACCTCCACCTCATGCTAACTCCTCCTCCTCGTCATTACCAGCCTTCACCCATCATTACTGAACCACTGCCCTTGCATGTCTCTTGACTTAAACCCCTTAGCCTAACTGATCCTAATCATTAGTGTCATCTTCTCTCGTGTAACTCTCCACCCTCTCTCGCACAACCCTTCACCTATCTCTAAGTCATAACCGACCCTCTTTGCAATTGACCTCCATCTCACGTCTAGACCAAGCCCACTCCACTACTGAACCACTTCCAACTAGACCTAACCCGCATCACCTAAACCTATACCAAGCTCACCTCCTTGTTCCATGCTCAGCTTGTCCCCGTGGAGTCTGACTAGTTAGATTCCCTCTCCAGGGATTGGTCATGTGCATCTCAGTTTACCACCTCCACTTCATCGGACAACCTCTTCTTGCAGCGTCCATTGCTGCACCCTTCCACCGAACATAGTCATAAGCACCAAGGTGACCTCGGCCAGGCTGGCCGAGCCCCTGCCTCCATTCGGGCACTCCTGCATCATGATGCTGTCTCTCTTGGCCGTCCGAGGCCTGCAGCATCCACACTCCATCCATCAGGTGTAGCAGGCAAACATAGTGCCGTCCCCTTCCATTGTCGGGACACTCCGTCTCTCTCAGCCAGCTTCCACCAGTCCCCAACCCATCCTAGGCCAGGCTATCCTTCGTTCCACCTCCTTGCTGAAATATCCGAGAGTGGCTTTGCCACTGGTTTTCACTCGGATCTATTGCTGTTCAAGTTGATGTCTCATCAGCTAGGTAACTTCTCAGCATCCTGTAGAACAGGGTTACGACTGTAATTGTTTTCTAAACCAGGCTCTAGCCAATTGCTACTGTTGGTAGTCCCTCCAAGGCACCTTGCCAAGGACATGGCTGCGGGTAGCTAGACCACCAAAGGGTAAGGCAATGGTTTGGCCATTCTAGGGATTGTATGAATGGTTTGTGAATGAATGTTGAGTGAGTTGTGAGAGTTAAATTTGTATCGCTCATGTTTGTACAAGCCTTGATCCCCTTAGTGTTGTAGTAGGATTTAAACCTTGGGTCTGGGAAAACATACTTGTATCTTTTACCCAGGGTACTATTAAGCTGGGGTTGCTGTCCGGTGGGGATATAATTTGTAACTATAATTTGCTTAAGTTTGGACTTTAGGCTTCCGCGAGTTGATTCTGGACTTGGCATCTATTCCTGGGCATCAAAATCGCTAGCCGGGTCTAGGTTCCCACCATGCAACGAGTTCTAAATTTGAAATTATACTGGATATGGATGTAAATTTGATCTGCTGACATAAAAGATCGAAAAGCCCCCCATTACATTCAACTGACATTCTCCAAAATCAAATAAATCCCCTTGATCTCCTTGCCCTTATGAGTCGTTTGGATATAATTTATGAGCATCCCAGGAATCTTGGTTCATTACGCAATATTGAGATGCAAAAAAACAGTCCAACACATTCCTTTTTGAACACCTCATACCTTGTTTACAAACTTTTCGAGAAAGAGATTCTGTTGTACAAATCACTCTTGCTTTTAGATGGGAGCTGGGTATTTGGTGCTTTGAGATTGGGATGGGAAACCTTTTAAATTTTACGAAGCAGGGATCTGGTCGAGCTTCTAATTTTTAATAATGCTACTCCATGCCGCACCATATTTCTTTTATGTCTACCTATTTATTGCCACAACCATGAGATCCCATGTACGTGCCATTTATCGATTCCAATCACATATGAAGCGTATGTCAATCGATAATCTGTCAGTCATTCGCTACCCAAACTTCAATTTTAATTCGGGATGGTGTGGAAATCATCTTTTTGTAATGTATTTTCTGTTTCTCTTGCAACCTCTCAACCTCGATCATCTTTGCCCAACTCCCTCTCTTGCTAATATTTCCCAATTGCTTCCATCATTCTTGAGTCTCATGTTCGCTGATCATTGGGCACTGTAGCGGAAGACCTGGGAGATCGATCGGCATCATCACCTCATTGAGAGTAACGGAAAGCCATCACTCGAATGAGGGTTTCACATAACCCGCGGAACAAACGATTGAGGGTTTGGACAACTATCTCTCCCTCTTTATAATGTATTTTCTGTTTCTCTTGCAATCTCTCAACCTCGAGCATCTTTGTGCAACTCCCTCTCTCGCTCGATCTTTTGATGTTTCCCAATCGCTTCCACCATTCTTGAGTCTCATGGTTGCTGATCATTGGACATTGTAGCGAAAGACCCGGGAGATCGATCGGCATCATCACCTCGTTGAGAGCGACCGAAAGCCATCACTCGAATGAGGGTTTCACATTACCCACAGAACAGACAATCGAGGTTTTGGACAACTATCTCTCCCTCTTTATAATGTATTTTCTGTTCCTCTTGCAATCTCTCGACCTCGATCATCTTTGCACAACTCCCTCTCTCGCTCGATCCTTCGATATTTCCCAATCGTTTCCACCATTCTTGAGTCTCATGTTTGCTGATCATTGGACATTGTAGCGGAAGACCTGAGAAGATCGATTGGCATCATCACTATTAGGGATTAGATTCCACCTCAGACTGAAACGCCTTACGATATGCTTTTTATAACATTGTGTATAATACGTACATATGTGATACTTATATACATGTACATATGGATACATATTATATTATACATGTAATATGTATATAAGACATATATGCATGTATATGTATAATTTGTACATATGTAATGCTAATAGATGTTATATATAATATAAGTATTTTGAGATGTACACATTTATATATGTATATATACACATATATATGTGTATAATGTTATACAATAAATGTATCATATGTACCTACATGTGAGTACATACAATATGTATACACTTATGAATATGTAGTACAATATGTATATAAAATATATGTATGTTATGTGTATATTATATATGTAATACATTGTACCAATGTACATATAGTATGTTACAGTAAAAATGTATTATATGTACATGTACATATACATAATATATGTATATGTGTTATGTATAGTAATACGTTATATGTATATATTATGTGTACGTACATATGAGTACACACAATATGTATATAAAATATATGTATGTTGTGTGTATATTATGTAATACATTGTACCAATGTACATATAGTATGTTACAATAAAATATATTATATGTATAGGTACATATATATAATATATGTATATATGTTATGTATAGTAATACGTTATATATACATATGTACACACACAGATATATATGTACGTATACACATATACATTATATATACGTATATAATAGGTATAATTTCAACATATAGGTACCTATACATATATTTGTACATTTGTATATATATGTTAATACATATGTGTATGTATGTATATAACACATATATGCAAACATATGGTGGTACACATTCATACTATATATATGTGCATATTAATATTATTTTATGCATATATTTATGTATGCACATACATATATATATATATATATGTATACATGTGCATATAATATACAAATATGTACGTATAATGTATGTACATATAACATATATGCATATATATATATACAATTATTTGTATTTACGTAATATATACATATACATCTAACATATATATGTACATATTTGTATTATATGTGTACATGCATATGTACATTATGTGTGAATATATAGATATATATTACATACATATATTAATATCTGTATATAAATATGTACAATGTCTACTACCACATATATGTTATGTAGGAATTATGAATATTATATATATTATATTATACATGTGTATACGCATATTACACAACACTATATATATATATATGTGTGCGTGTGTGTACATAATATTTACATTTGTACATGTATACATTAGCATATATGTATATATATTATACGTATGTATAAATATTTATATACAGATATATAGCATATATGTATGTATACTATATATATGTATAATGTACTAACTTTATAAATATCTATGTGTATGTGCACTATGCAAAGATTATGTTGTTTGTAGGCCTTGCGTCTTAAAGTTCATAGATCTCAAATCAAATCTCATCCCTTCTAACTTGACATCAATGATATGTCGATATATATTACATACATGTATTAATATCTATATATAAATATGTACAATGTATAATACCATATATATGTTATGTATGCATTGTATGTATTATATATATTACATTATACAAGTGTACACGCATATTAAACAACACTATATGTACATATATATGTGTACATAATATATACATTTGTACGTATATACATTAGCATATATGTATATATATATTATACATACGTATAAATATTTATATATAGATATATAGCATATATGTATATATATTATATATATGTATGATGTACAAACTTTACAAATATATATGTGTATGTGCACTATGCAAAGATTATGTTGTTTGTAGGCCTTGCGTCTTAAAGTTCATAGATCTCAGATCAAATCTCATCCCTTCTAACTTGAGATCAATGCATTTAAAAGATAGTGGTGATCATAAGGGGGTGTTTGACGGCACTTCAAACTGGAATTAGAATGAAAACTCTAGTTCTAGTTTCATTTTTAATTTGATAGTTTAGAGTTTTGAGTCTAATTTTGAAAATGATATTTATGACAAAATCACAATTAAAAGTTTAAAATTGATGAAATAAAACCACGATGACATAGAAAAACGAATAAATTATAAAGTTAAGGAATCATAATTCCACCCCTCAGAATAGAATCACGATTCCAAAATTTTGATTCAAGAATGAAACTATAATCTTAAAACATAAAATCTTTATTTGAGGATTCAATTCCCATTTCCTCAAAAAAAGAAAATTTTATTTACATAATTATGCAATTCTGGCCTTGTCAAACAACCCATAAACGATCGTTTTCAAATCTGCTATTTGCCAAAACAGTAGATTTAAGCTAAATCCTATGTTAAACCAGATACAATCGAGAGAGATCCAAAAACTGACCGCCATCTAGACACATCTCTCTAATAACATGGCCCCCCTTGATTGGAAGGGTCATTTCCCATATCCCATCCTTGTTATGAGATAAACAACTCATAAGTTTGATCTATATCAAATGTAAACAGAGAACCTTTCTATGGTTTGCCACACTGGACCCACTAAGGAAACATTTTCAGTCCACTGGACCACAACAGATGGAAAAGAAAAGCGAAGAAATGGGTTGACCATATCTAAGTGCACACATCATATGACGATTTTTGTGTTTTTTTTGTTGTATTTTTTTCTCACATTTCCAAGTTAGATTCAACCTCGCTCGCCTCATCCATACTGTAATATTGGATTGGGGCTCGTCATTGTATTGGACCCTTCCTTTTTTTATTTTTGTTTCTTCAGGGCTTGATTTTGGGGAATCAGGCGGAGAACTTGTTTTTCTTTGGGGGTTGAATTGGTGGAATCAGGCGGAGAACTCTCATCCAAAAGAGGTGCCGGTCGCACCCGAGGGGTGATGTGCCCAACTCAAAGGAATTGGCACCGTCGTCTTCACGATACCATCTCCCCTCTGACCCGGTGACCGGTTCTGTGGAAGATCTGACACCGGCTGAAACCCCAGCTTCCTATCCAGATGCCGTGGTCGACAAACAAGTCGCGAGGCCACCTCCTTCACCAGGTTTGTATCCCAAGTTCTACATGTGCCACTCGGGAGAATGATAATTGTGAAAACCGGCCTTCAGTAATTCTTTTTTCATTTTGCTTATCGTGGAATAATAGTTTGATGAAAAGGACGCCTAATTTGGATTCATCGACTTTATGGGGAAGACTTATATCATAGTATCTGCAGGTTATTTCCCCAATCCACTTTGTGATTGCTGATCGAGTACCTTGTTTTGCTGCTTCTCTTGACTTCGGCTTTAGATCATGTATTGGGAGGTTTTTAGTGCCACAATTTGGTCAGCTTTCAGTTGTAGGCATCAGGTGGATCCGTTGCATGTAGTTCTGATTTGATCAACTAACATGGACTGGAGGTCTCTTCAGGGATTTCTTTGTTTATAAAGTATGGTGCCTTCATTTCAATTAAGTTGTCATGCTCGTCAAGAACGTTAGTGTTGTATGTTGTTGCTGTGGATAGGAAATTTTGGAAGTCTATGCTTGTTTTAGGCGAAACATTTTCCTCAGTTGTTAGCTTAATCTTTTTTTTCTCTGACCTAGATTCAAGAGTTTTGAGATTCACCTCGTCACTTGGTCATGTTTCGTAGGGTAGATGGTGAACTCTAGGGTTATCATTTGAAGTCAATGGATGAAAATCAGTTCTCTAAGTGGTGTAGCTTGGTTCAGGCGTTTCGTAGATATCTCAAAGAGGAAGCAAGTCAACATATCATGCAAAGGAAGGGCAGCATAAGGTCATGGTAAGGAGTAGGTAGATGACATAAATAAAGTCAAGTCCATGACACCTCCATGTATGATGACATTGTGCTTGGATGTTTTCTGCTAATGCTTTATTAGTTTCTGGTCAAGAACATATTTTGCAAAGTCCTCATGTAACAGGGCACAAGACTGATCAACTTTGCTGGATAGTCGTACATTTAGAGTCTAACAGAGTCCAATCCCGTAGTTGTCATTATCATGCACTTGATGATTTTACAAAATCCACCACATAGGATTGGTTTATCTCGGGCTTCCTTTGGGGAAAGATTAGAGCTTAACCTAAACCATTTGTAAAACTTTCAATCAGTTGAGGACTCAAACATTTATGAAAAATCATCACTATTAAACCAACTTTTCATATAGAAGTCCTTATGAGAGTTGGTGAAGTTCATTTTTCTACCCAACCAGCCTATGCTATTTTGCATTCACCCTCTTCTTTAAAGTAGAATTCCTTTCTCTTTGGTGATATACCATTTAATGTTAAGAATTTTTGTAAAAGTGATAATTTTTAGTTTTGCTTAAAAACATTTTAAAAGTGTCTTCTCACACAATGATGTGGCTTTTCTTTATTCTTAGTACCTCCTTGTGAAGAAGGATAAAATTTCAAATTTTTGTTGCCAAATAATGGAAGAGAAAAATTGAAAAGATCCTGAATATGAGCAGTAAGGAAAGGTCCTGTGAAGTTGAGAAAGTCGAGACTAGGAAATGCTATTGACTCTGGTAATCAAGCATTTGCAAGGATTTAGTAGGAAGATATCTTGAGAGAGAAACCAAAATGCTTTGTAAGATCTTGGTAGGTAGCAAGGTGAGAGTTGAGAGGTTGGCTCGGGCTTGTGTAGTTATTCCTCTGGGTCAGTAATCAAGAGTACCGGGTAGGCATATAGGTGATTTATATCTATACCGCGAAGAGAACGACTTAAGAACCTTTGGCTTGTCGAAAACCCGCAAGGTGAAGCGGGTTGGATACGCGACAAAGCTACACATAACCACCAAAGCGGTGGAGTTTCAGAGTAGCCTTTGGGATGGTGAGGTATTCCCTCAAAGGTGAAGGTTGGCCTAAAAAAGAAATAAAGAAAAAAAATTTAAGGCAAAAGCTGAATGCAAGAGAAAGAAAAAAAAAAGAGGAAAAAAAAACAAAAGGTGTTTGCCAAGAGATGAAAGGCATGAAGGCTGAACTCGCAGAAATTGAATGTGAAAATCTTTGGTAGATCTGCGGTCCTAGGGTCAATATCTTCTCCTATTTTTTATTACATAAGATGCTGAGGATGATTCCTTTATATTCATATTTTGGAAATTGAAAGGCATCCCTTCTAGAGATTTGATGACATTGATGCGAAATGAATCCTAATGCTTGTACGGTAGGTGCTATGTGTAAACGAAGGCCATATTATTTGCACAACAAGAGCACTCATGCTTATTAGTTAAATTGATCATTTTTGAACTATTTCAAACTAAAACTTGACATCTCTAGTCATAGGAGGAACTAACCAGTCTCCTTTGGTATTGAAATATGTTTGTCATTTCATTCCCAATCCCCTTTGGCCTTGAAAGATGTTGGCCATTCCATTGCCAAACCATTATTCCATTCATGGTATAGATGAAACACCTCGAACCTAGTCAACTCATGTTGAGTGTGACGAATTTCATTTCTTTGTCTCAAGAGATGCATATCATTTGGGATAAGTGATTAAGGCTGGCCCATTATTCCATCCTAACCGAGTGTCTACAACATAACCCAGACTTAGGGTTGAGCCTGTCATGGAACACCTCTTATCTCTTTCTAAAAGGACCAATCAATTCTGTAGTCCATTTTGAACTGTGACATTTTTGAAAGGTTCTATTCATCGAAGTTGCATGGGTTTTGGGTTTTATGTCCTCAGGTCCTTCATGGTTTTAGATGAGCATAATGCTCAGTTTCTTCTGTATCATGTTAGTGTCAGATTAGTTTAATAGATCCTTTAGCTTGCTATTGCACTTGTCCAGCGGTTAAGGTCATTGGTTTGATTTGTATTCAGTAGGATCCTATTTTGATTTAGTTTGATTATTTATTTTTGTTGAGTTGGGCAATTGTTTTCTGCTTTAATGGTTTTCTGCATAGTGTCATGTTTAGTTTTACTTTCATTGTAACATGGGTTGTTTAGGTGCTTTAGTGTCTTAGGTTCTTGGTTTTCCTTTTTCAATGCCTTCACTTATGTTGCAGACCGACTATCCTTCGGTGCAACGCTGGCCAAATAGGCTTGAAAAGTCCGCCCGTGACAACTTGATTCTTTTGATAAATATAATCTGGTCAAATTCATGGGTGTGTGTAACATTCTGATAGAGTCTTTGAATTGCAAATCATACATTGTTATGATACAATCATGGGTTTGCTAACATGGAAGCCTACATTCTAAAAATATGTGAATCTATTTTGTTCATATTGTTCGTATCGAACTCGCTTATAATACAATCATGTGTTAATCTACATTTTAAAAATATGCCAAGGCCTGTCTCTAGAGTGGTAGAAAAGTTTTGTTTTCTCAGTTATTTTAGCAGGGAGAAGAATCTGAACTACTGGTTGGTTTGAAGAATGGAGGTAATTGTGCTTAAATTACTCTTTGCCTACTGTCATACCCTTTTGACTTTGGTTTTATTCCTCTTTCAATTTCTTGTTTCTTTGTTTTCTTTTCATAGTGATTATTGTTATTTTGCACAGCTTATTGCTGAGGCAACTTTGGAGGTTCATGCCTTAAGTGCCACTGTCCATTTCTCCTTTGATCATAAATTATTAGTGCAGAATCTAGCACTTCAAGCAAAAAAAAAAAGTGTTCTACAATGATATAATTGAAGTTGTTGAATCTGGTGGATTTCTTAGTGTGCAATTTCTGGTCACTACTATTTATTCTTGTATTAGGTGGTAAACATGATGGATGGAAAAGTGGATGACTTGAAGCTTCTTTCGATCATATTTAATGCAAGCTTTCTATAATGGGCATATTGAAGGAAAAAAATGTGAGTTTACATTATGCAGTTTCTGGATTCATAGATGTCCAAAACATTTGTAGGTTATGCAAATAGATGGAGGTCCTTAGTTGCACTTCCTTTCTTGTGCTTATAATTTTCTAACCTTTTTCTTTGTTCTTTTTCTACATGCAGCTTACTGCTTTGGATATTTGAAGGAAATATTTGGTTTAAACAAATCTAAAGCCGAAAGGATTATGCTTGAAGTTTTCTCTGTATTCAACCTTAGACGGCTTTCAAAAGCATTTTCTCAAGGAGAATTGGAGAGAGCAACTAGCAAAGGAACTTTCCTTCGCAGTGAACTGCATTTTGATCCATTTCATTCATCCGAAGATTCCTCCATGTATTTTTGTAAGGGCATCTTTTGTAAGGTAAAATGTGAGTTTACATTATGCAGTTTCTGGATTCATAGATGTCCAAAACATTTGTAGGTTATGCAAATAGATGGAGGTCCTTAGTTGCACTTCCTTTCTTGTGCTTATAATTTTCTAACCTTTTTCTTTGTTCTTTTTCTACATGCAGCTTACTGCTTTGGATATTTGAAGGAAATATTTGGTTTAAACAAATATAAAGCCAAAAGGATTATGCTTGAAGTTTTCTCTGTATTCTACCTTAGACGGCTTTCAAAAGCATTTTCTCAAGGAGAATTGGAGAGAGCAACTAGCAAAGGAACTTTCCTTCGCAGTGAACTGCATTTTGATCCATTTCATTCATCCGAAGATTCCTCCATGTATTTTTGTAAGGGCATCTTTTGTAATTTTAGAATTGCAGGTCAGCCCAACCCCCATGTTTATATGGGGGGATTCAGAGAAGATGCTGTACATGCATAACATGCATACAGTGAGACACAAGTATTCTCTTTCCATGTTCAAAATGTATCCTGGCTTGGAACCTCAACGATAATCCATTCTTGCTTTTTCATAATGTTTTTATCTCAATATTGGTCATTGAAATTATCCTCAAAGCTTACAAATTTTCTAAATGAAATCTTTTATGGTCTGCAGCAATTATTTTGATGACGTTATTTCAATCATAAACTCACTCAACACAGTCCCCTGTCATATATGTTCAACAGTTTCTATTTTTTGTCGTTTAGAGAAAACAAGCACGGAACTTGCATTGTGCCAGTATCACTAGTTCTTTCCACACCAAATCTGATCTCTTTCTATAAACTTAAGTGTGACAGGTTGAGCTTTCGCATCAGTGAACTGGTTCTGGCAAGTTCTTTTTTCTTGTACAAGATTACTTAACACTGCCTCACATGAGCATAATCACTGTCCTCACTTGATTTTGCTATGATAAGATACATCTATTAAGATCACATGGACTTCTTGGAATGAATTTTAGCTTTTATCCCATGCATTTGATGTGAGTGCTCTGATCGGCGCATCTTCATTTGTGTTGAAATCTGGTACTTTTGATCTCTGATATGTATGTTCTGGTTCAGATGGGAGAAACTTGGTAAGTCCTCTATTTGGATATGACTTCTGGTATCAGCCCTGACACAAGACCATGATTAGGTCATCATGGGCAGCAACAAAATCTTTTACAAAAGGATTCAGTCTCCAACATGTAGAAGATGGACGTTATGAAGACATCTACATGTATATAGCTGGCCCGATGGTGAACTGAAACAAACTGGACCTTGGTAACTCAGATCTCCTACCTTTGGAGGTCAGTGTGACAGTGTCAAATATCGTCGCAGGACCCTTCAAAGCCTGTTTTGACTGGACAACTATGGGTTTGTGGACTCATTCAGAAGGGAAGCCAGATAGTTGCAGTATCTAAAGATGGGTTGGAGTCTCAGTTTGACATTCCTGAAGTAAAAGTGTGTGTTTAAGTCATTGTTGTTCTTACATATTCTTGCTTTCCTCAGGGAAACAGACTCAGAGGTGGGCCACAAATGATCCGGTTGAGCTTGGATGGTAAGAGATTGTAGGTGACTAACTCACTCTTTAGCACATGGGATCAGCAATTCTATCCAGAGATCTTGGAGGAGGGCTCACATATGCTGTGGATTGACATGGACACAGGGAAGGGTGGATTGAAGCTGAATCCAAACTTCTTTGTAGATTTTGGGCTTGAACCTGATGGTCCTATTTAGGGTTGACTTCGTGATCATTTGAGAATAAATGAGATCAGAACGGAAATAAGATGCATATTCAAACAAGAGTGCCCCCATTATGTTGAAGTATCACATGGGAATTGCTCAAGAAGCACAACGCCTTGGATTGTTGGATTAATTTGGAGAATTGAAAGAGGTGGCATGTCAACATCGTAGATAAGTTTTTAAATACAAAAGTAGAAGTCTTCGTCGCATGTTCTCCCTCCGTCGCATGTTCTCCCACCTTCACGGATGAAAAATGTTTCCCATCAAAGAAATGACGGTGAAAATTTTTCCCCAATTCTTTTTTTTTGTCCCACACCATCCTTGAAAGAGGAGAAAAAGATGGATTGGGTTGCGGGCCACTTGAGTACAGAGTCAAGAACGGAATGCAGCGAAACTAGCCCATCCATATCAAGGTATAGTGGACAAAGCTCGAGCTGTCCAACCCCACCAAAGCACAGATTGAATCTTCTGTGGTTACTGCAGGTTCTAACTAGAGGAAAGATCAGTGTTTCAGGACCAGGCTAAGACTCACTTATAAAATGGCAGTGGCCCGGAGGACAGTGGAGAACAGGCAAACGACCGGAGGACAGTGGAGAACAGGCAAACGACCGAGGGTGAGAGAGTGAGAGATTAGAGGATTTTTGGGGGAAAAAGGATGAGGAAGATTTACGACCGAAAAAGAAGCAACACAAAATAGTGCTGGGTGGGTCAGCCTCTGTCTGTGTGTGAAATGTGTAAGAGGGTGTTATGTGCCTGCATGACGTTCGCTGCAGATGAGATGCCAAGGTGTAACAGGAATCAATGACAGCGATGAAGGAGACAACAGCACTGAACGAGCAAAGGCCAGCCAAAGCACCGGCAGCCGTGGCAGCGCTGGTGGCAGACGCAGGAGGAGGAGGAAGAGACATACACGAGTTAGACTCTTGAAACCGTCTGCCTCTCCCCTCTTTTCTCGCCCTGCTGGATGATTGATCAAGAAGTTTGTGGTTTTCCTTTTTCTAAACTTGGTGTTGTTACGTGTTTTAGTTCGCCCTACAAATACTCTTTGCGGGGTCAGAGTTTGTTCTGGTTAATTGTTGTTTTCGGTTGGAGGAAATTAAGGTCAGGCGACGTGGCCGAGCTCTGTGACCGCTGCGAGTATGTTATTTTTCCTCTGTTTCGTTCTTTTTTTGCCTGGTCGTTGCCCGGCTTGGAGATCAGCGTAAAGAAGACATCTCTGTCGTTCTTGAAACAGTTTTTTACATCCTCGTTGGGACGATTAAGTTGATGGATGCACAATTAAATTGATGGTTGCTGGAATTTTCTGTGTATAAAATTTTCTCGGGTACAAAGGATCTTGATTCGCCAGAAATGTGAATTTTATTTTTTTTTTAAGCTTTTTCTCATTAATAATTTTCGATAGAATGACAAGTTTGCCGCCTTTGGAATCACATGATTTTCTCTAAGTTCTCACTCTGAAACTGTTAGGACTTTTGAAGGGCTAGATTTAATATTGGATTTGACCCGTCACGACATTTTCCAAACAAATGTACGTGTTGATATCTACAGATTCATAGATTATATCGGAATTCGAGGCTCCCTTAAGACGATGTCTACTTTTCTCTCTTAAGTTTTATCCTATGCATTCTCTTGGGATCTGCATAGGAATGCCCAAATCAATTTATTTTCATATTCTCCAGTAGAATTACATCGGCGTCCGCTTGAAAAAAGCATTGATATCTGGCTTTTTCTTTCTGTGAAATTTTTATGGAGTCTGTATGTGTGGAGTGTACGCCCATGGTGATGATGTGCTGGGTGTCACACATTCGAGCAGATTTGACAAGGAAAGCTATACATCTTACTGTGGAAGCGTTCACTTTTCTTTTCATTTGGTGCAGAAGTCGATCATTTCTTGGTTATTGAAGCGGTCGTGTGCAGAAATGTGGTTCCTTTTCCCTGTTCTGGGCGAATTTTGTAAAGAATGAAGCTTTCTTATTTGTTTAAATGCATGCAGATGGCCTTTTTAATTTTGCATCTGGCATGTAAAGTGGGACGCCGTTTTTCCTCTGATGCGCAGGCTCCTAGTGTTTAAGACAACACTAGCAGTTTACTGTTCTTGTAAGAAACAACTGAACAGAAAGTAATGGAGGAGGTGTGTCACCCGAATAGCAGGAAACCCCAATTGTGTGATGTAGATTGGAGGAAAATATCTTCAGATTGACGCTGAAGATCACCCTTCCCCTTCAAATGGACAGTAGATTGCAATGAAGTCCACCACCGGCCTGCTATGGCTGTGATGTGCACTTCCAAAAACAGGAGCAGTCACTATATGCAATTAGAAATCTCAGATGAATGCAGGAGTGGAGATGCTTCACCAGAGATGAGATCATCCCCTACTATCTGTAATCGAATTTGGGGGATGTTGGCATCGAATGGGCGACGATGCATGCCTCTTCAAGACAGCTCCTTGCTACAATATCGAGCTCCAACAGGTTCTGCTTCTCGCCTAATTCAACAGCTCGCTGCCACAGCTATCAGCAGAGAGTATGATGGTGCTGCGAAGGAATCAAGAGCTCAAGCAGAAGATAATTCTACAGATCATCAAACTCAAGTCATGGAGAATGCATTAGAGAACCGATTTCACCCAAGTCTATAATAGAATTTGGGGAAACGGGCGAGAATCCCTCACGCAGGTGTGGAACCAGCTCCCAGACTTGCGTTCCTTTAAAAATCATAACTCTGTGTACAGAGGTCCAAAAATCACAAAATTTGATATGGAGGAAGCCAAGATCTGGAGGATTAGACGCTCCAAAAATCAGCACCAAAGTGGTTTGCAATAGGCGACTTGTTGAAGCTTGAAGTTGTGTCTGGTTTTGCCTGAAATCAGCCTTTCATAGGACTCAGGCATCGTCTGGTGCCAATCACCATAAAAAATTCACCAAAATTCAACCGTAGCTCGGATTGAGATAAAAATTGGACCAGCGATAGCTGAGATTCTGATGTACGAACGCCTAAAAATTCAGCTTCAAAGCAGCTTTCAAAAGTTGAGTCGTTGAGGATTGAAATCGGCCAAGTTTTTGGTCACTCAGAACTGCGCCGCCTAATTCTGCGATCCGCTATCATGATTTCGATCAGCTCCGGCGAACTATCCAAAACAGCTCAGATTCTTCCCAATCATCACCATAATGATCTCCCAAGAGTTACGAAGACGTCTGAGCCATTTCCCTGATTAGATCAGCCTCTGATCGCCAGAATTGTGCTGATTTTCAGAGATTGCCGTCGCTATCTTTAGAACAGGAATTCAGCCTCTGTTTCTTCATCTTCAGTCAGTCGATTCCTCACTGTTTCACTCCGTAGCTCATTGCAAGGGATACGCAACAATTAGACAAAGATTGCGACAGTAAAAATTGATTCTTAAAATAATTGAAATCGATCTAAGTCAGACGTTAGGTGATCTGCCTGAAACAGGGACCGTTCTCTCCTGAACTCGTCAGCATCTCAAATCCCTCTCAAATCCTTCGATATCAGTCAGATCAGACCGGCCTATTCTTCTCATTAGATAAGTTGACTGAAATCGATCAGAACGTCAGCATCCTCTCCACCTCTGATCGGGTAAACAGGAAGTTCTTGCGGTAGAATATCCTTGGAGAAGGATTTCTTAGCGATTGAGAAGTTCCTCCAGCTGTCGACATGTAGTTCAGCAATTCCTTGGATGAGCTACGATCCGCTGCACAAGCGAATGATCCTTCTTCCGATTCCAGCCTCTAAGTGCCTCAAGGATTGGGGAGCACTTGCGCTGTGATCGGATCTACTTCTACACTGTATTCGACGTCTACAGTTCTGGTAGCCTTCCTGGTTCGGCTCCTCTAGTTCTGTTGGCGATCTTCTTCTCTAACAAAGTCTCCTTCGCTGGCCAAGCTTTTGGCGCCACACTTAAGCAACTCAAACTCTCTTGCGCGCGAGGGAAAATATTTCTTTTATTGATTCAATTTCCAAAAGTTACGAGTTTTGTCACAGTCTCCAGCTTATATGCCGCTGGATTGTCTCGGGTTTAACCCGTTGTCTCGGACTGATATGAGTACAAGACCTGACTCAATCAAATCCAAAAACAAACAAATACAATGACTCAGTCTGGGCTTGAACCCAGCCATGACGCACTCGAGTTAGCCTGAGCTGTTGCCAACTAAACCTGACCCGGACGCACTCTGGGTTGCGCCCAGTCTTCCTTGGTCTCTTACAGCTAACGCACTCTTTCTCTGCCCGAACGAGCAACCTCTGCTCTTTTGCCTTGCTCTACTGACCACTGAACTGACTGAACCTAGTCCCTTCCATGGTCTACTCAGCTGACCAAACCTTGCTTCAACCCATTGTATGCTCCTCGCTCTCATCACCGGCTGCAATCTGTAGGTCGCATCTCTCTTTAGTCTTCAGATTAACCTCACAACAGATATCGCTGACCTCCGCAATCTCCCTCGCCGGCTTGCGCCTAACACTTTACGCTTCGGTCTCCTCAGAAGTAAGGTTAACCTCACTAGCCTCCGGACTGCCTATCTCAATCGGCCCTTCAGTCTTGCCCTCTACATTTAGTGCCTCTGCTTTGCTCGACATGGAATTAGCCTCACTTTGCTCAAAACGCCTAGGCCCTCCGTGTATCTACTCTCGGTAAACCTCACAATGCCTAAAGTCAATAGATTCAACTGATGCCGCACTAGCCATCTCCCCGCTTCCGACCATGACTGCGATAGCGGCTGGTATCCCACCTACGTCCTCGGTAGCCTCCTCGGCCACACTCGACTGTGCTCTAGGTAGGTGCACATCAAGTCCACCCCCCTTCAATGGAGCTTGTCCCCAAGCTCTCTTTTGACAGTCATCACGGTCTGTTGGAACTGCCTTAATACAGTTCACATCTCCACCCTCACCTACCCAGCTTGGATGAGGTCCATACTCCCCCGGCAAGGACCTTAGTAAAGATTTTTGGTATATGGGAGGTCCTTGGTCACCCCTGTAGGCATTTGTCATGAACCCAATTTCCTGACGTCCTCTATCATGGGCTTGCCAAAGTCGGCCCCCACTTTTGTCAATGAACTTCTCTACAAGTAACAGTTTTTGGTCAGTGTTGTTAGCATTAGCAGACCATGCTTCCACTGCTCTCTTAGCCTTCACCTCGAGCATATAATATGACTGTATGGGGTTTTTCATAACAGTCTTGGACTGTTCTGCAATTTGCTGCATTTGAGCCTTTTTCAGATGTGATTCGTTCTTTCCCATGGAAGAACTACTGCCCATCTGGTCTGACCCTTCTCCCAGACCTTGTGCTGTTATGGTCTTTGCAGACTTTGTGTCAACAGCTGTTAAGAGAACTTGTCCTTCGCTATTCTCCTTAGGGAACATAATGTTGTTGGTGGCAAAGTCCCATTGGATTTTTCCCAATGTCCTGAACCATTGAATTCCCACAACTACATCAACTCCATGGATAGGCAGAATACATAAGTCCATCATAAATGGTACATTTTGAATATGAAGCACCCTATCCTTGCATAACTCCTTGCATGTGTGACATGTTCCATCACCGGTTTGGACATCAAAAGAATATATCACTTCACTTTTACCACCTATCAATTGAGTTGTCCCTCGACTTATGAAATTAGTAGCTGATCCCGTGTCTAGGAGAGCTAATACTTTATGGTTACTGATGTATCCAACCACCTTCATGGGATCCGGATGTCTTATATGAGCTATCGTGTGACATAGCACCTGGCTGTCATCATGAGATTCATAGTTCGGCCTTTCTCCTGGCTGTCTTGCTCTCTAGCTGATTGCTCAACTTTATACTCTTCATCTTCGTCATCTATGACTATGAACAACTTGATTGGTTTGCACTTCTGTCCACGAAACCACTTGACATCACAATGATAACACAACCCTTTCGCCATTCTCTCATCCCGCTCTTGATGAGTAATGTATTGTTTCTTAGTGCTGTTAGAGGTTGGCTGTGGTACCTCCTTCTCCTTTGGTCACATTACTGGATCCGGCAGTCTGGTCAGATGTGGGTCAAACCTTTTGCCTTGCTCTTGGAGAGCCCATTTCCGTTCCATTTTCTCTTCTTTGTGTCGGGCAACTTTCATGCATATCTTTAAGTCACGAGATTCTTGGGAAAGCACAGCCAACTGAATATCAGGCTGCAATCCCCCAATATCGGGCTGCAATCCCCCAATGAAAGCTCCTACTAATGAAAGCTCAAGCAAAAGATAATTCTACAGATCATCAAGCTCAAGTCATGGAGAATGCACCAAATAATCCATTTCACCCAAGTCTATAACAGAATTTGGGGAAACGGGCAAGAATCCCTCTCGCAGGTGTGGAACCAGCTCCCAGACTAGCGTTCCTTCAAAAAATCATAACTCCATGTATAGAGGTTCAAAAATCACGAAATTTGATCTGGAGGAAGCCAAGATCTGGAGGATTAGATGCTCCAAAAATCAGCCCCAAAGTCGATTCCAGTAGGTGACTCGTTGAAGCTTGAAGTTGCACCTGGTTTTGCCTTAAATCAGCTAGTCGCAGGACTCAGGCAACGTCTGGAGCCAGTCACCTTCAAAAATTCACAAAAATTAAACCGCAGCTCGGATTGAGATGAAATTAGGACCAGTGATAGCTAAGATTCCGATGTAGGAACACCTAAAAAATTCAGCTTCAAAGCAGCTCACAAAAGGTGAGTCATTGAGGATTGCAATCAGCCTAGTTTCTGGTGTAACTCAGAACTGCGCTGCCTAATTCTGCGATCCGACGTCATGATTCTGATCAGCTCCGGCCAACTATCCAAAACAGCTCAGATTCGTCCCAAACTTCACCAGAATGATCCCCCAAGAGTTATGAAGACGTCTGAGCCATTTTCCTGCTCAGATCAACCTCTGATCGCCGCAATTACGCTTATTTTCAGAGATTGCCGTCGCTGTCTTCAGAACAGGAATTCAGCCTCTGTTTCTTCATCTTCAGTCAGTCGATTCCTCACTGTTCCACTCCGTAGCTCATTGCAAGGGATGCGCAACAATTAGACACAGATTGTGACAGTAAGAATCAATTCTTAAAAGAATTGAAATTGATCTAAGTCAGACATTAGGCGATCTACCTGAAACAGGGATCATTCTCGCCTGAACTTGTCAGCATTTCAAATCCCTCTCAAATCCTTCGATCTCAGTCAGATCAGACCGACCTATTCTTCTCATTAGATGAGTTGACTGAAATCGATCAGAACCGCAGCATCCTCTCCACTTCTGATCGGGTTAACAGGAAGGTCTCACCATAGAATGTTCACAGAGAAGAATTTCTTATCGATTGAGAAGTTCCTCCGGCTGTCGACGTGCAGTTCAAGAAATCCTCGGATGAGCTACGATCTGCTGCGCAACCGAGTGATCGTTCTTCCGATTCCAGCCTCTAAGTGCCTCAAAGATTGGAGAGCACTTGCACTGTGATCGGATCTACTTCTGCACTGTATTCGATGTCTATAGTTCTAGTAGCCTTCCCGGTTCGGCTCCTCTGGTTCTGTAGGCGATCTTCTTCTCTAGCAAAGTCTCCTTCGCTGGCCAAGCTTTTGGCACCACACTTAAGTAGCTCAAACTCTCTCATGTGGGAGAAAAAATATTTCTTTTATTGATTCAATTTCTAAAAGTTACAAGTTTTGGCACAGTCTCCAGCTTATATGCCGCGGGACTGTCTCAGGTTTAACCTGTTGTCTAGGACTGATACAAGTACAAGACCTGACTCAATAAAATCCAAAACAAAACAAATACAATGACTCGGTCTGGGCTTGAACCCAGCGGTGACGCGCTCAAGTTAGCCTGGGCTCTTGCCAACTAAACCTGACCCGGACGCACTCTTGGTTGCGTCCAGTCTTCCTTGGTCTCTTATAGCTGACGCAGTCTTTCTCTGCCCAAACCAGCAACCTCTGCTCTTCAGCCTTCCTCTACTGACCGAACCTAGTCCCTTCCATGCTCTCTTCAGCTTAGTGAACCTTGCTTGAACTCATTTTATGCTCCTTGCTCTCGTCACCGGCTGCAATCTGTAGGCCACAAGTCTCTTTAGTCTTCAGATTAACCTCACAACAGATATTGCTGCCCTCCGCAATCACCCTGGCTGGCTTGCGCCTAATGCCTTACGCTTCGGTCTCCTCAGAAGTAAGGTTAACCTCATTAGCCTCCGGACTGCCTATCTCAATCGGCCGTTCAGCCTTGCGCTCTACATTTAGCGCCTCAGCTTTGCTCGACATGGAATTAGCCTCACTTCACTCAAAACGCCTTGGCCTTCCCTTTATCTTCTCTCGGTTAACCTCCCAATGCCTAAAGTCAATAGCTTCAACAAATGCCGCACTAGCCATCTCCCCGCTTCCGACCATGACTTCGACAGCAGCTGGTATCCCACCTACGTCCTCGGTTGCCTCCTCGGCCACACTCGGATGTGCTCTTTGTAGGTGCACATCAAGTCCACCCCCCTGGAATGGAGCTTGTCCCCAAGCTCTCTTTTGACAGTCATCACGGTCTGTTCGAACTGCCTTGATATAGTTCACATCTCCACCCTCACCTACACAGCTTGGATGAGGACCATACTCCCTCGCCAAGGACCTTAGTAAAGACTTTTGGTATATTGGAAGTCCTTGGTCACCCACCCCTGTAAGCATTTGTCATGAACCCAATTTCCTGACGTCCTCTATCATGGGCTTGCAAAAGTCGGCCCCCAGTTTTGTCATCGAACTTCTCAACAAGTAACAGTTTTTGGTGCTTGTTGTTAGCTGTAGCACACCATGCTTCCGCTGCTCTCTTAGCCTTCACCTCGAGCATATAATATGAATGTATAGGGTTCATCATAACAGTCTTGGACTGTTCTGCAATTTGCTGCATTTGAGCCTCTTTCAGTTGTCATTCCTTCGTTCCCATGGAAGAACTACTGGTCATCTGGTCTGACCCATCTCCCGGACCTTGTGCTGCTATGGTCTTTGCAGACTTTGTGTCAACAGCCATTATAACAGTCTTGAACTGCATGTCGACCTTCCGTTGACTGTTTCACAGATCAATATAAAAAAAAAAAATGGAGTCAGGCTCCAGTGCCAAATTCTGGACTTGAACAGGTATAGCAATCCCTTGGGCTTTTCCACTCCTTAGCTTGGAATTCCAACTCATGTTCAAGGATGAAGTATCCTAGAACTGAAAAGGTAGGTGAGAAACTCCTAGAATTGGAGTAGGCATCTACCTGCTTTGTTGAGAACCAAAATGTATTTGAGAAGGAAGCAGGTGGTGACTTCGAGCTCCCTGCGCATAACAAGATTGACATTGGGAATTCCGAAATTAATGTGCGGACTCCTTTAGGTGCACCGGTTCAAGATAATATAGGAGGCTTGCTGGATATCAAGCATGTGAAAGGAAGAAAGATCCATGAAACTGAAAGCAAGATGATCATAAGCTCAAGAAATCTCTTGATGGTCAAAAACATGAATCATCTGATTCATGCCAAAATGTAACACAACTGTCTGTTTCTCTGAAGGACAATGAAGCAAGGGATTCAAGCAAGCCTTCTGGATCTCATGCATGTCAACAGAGGCCTTCTATGTTGCAACAGGAAAATCCTTCCAGCTGTCATACTGGACTGGACTTTTCTAAAGAGGCAAAAAAAATCAGGCCACCATGGCAAGGCATCGCACTGAAGGATGGGCAAGAAATCAGTATTCTTTCTGGATATTAGCCAAGGATCAGCAGCAATCAAGAGCTTCAGAAAATATCAGGAGAGTGTCCACTTCTACGTAGTTTGAGAATTGTACCGTAAAGCATATTTGCTTGGCGTGATTGATTCACTCCAAAATTTGCACTTGATTTGTTGATATTATAGTGAATCCAAGTCCTCCATGTGATCCTTGACCTTCCGTAAGCTCAAATTCTATTATCACCCCTTCATCTGAGAAAACATTGAGTGAGTGATGCAGGTCGGATAGGGCACCTGGTGCTGCCAAAAAAGTGTGTAGAGGTATGTTACTGAAATTTTTATTGTCGTCTTTTTTGAAACTAAGACCATGTTATACTTTTTCGTCCTCTTGTTTTGCCATATACTAGAGCGTCTAACTTGTTTAGAGCTGCTTTCTCACTTGGACTTCCTTCAATTAAATTTGGTTTTCGGTACACTTGTATGCTTGATTCTTATGCAATTCTTAATCTTGAACAGACATGCTTCCCAGCAATTTCTCATCCTGAAAGACTGCCTCTTAGGATTCAGGATGCAAATGGAAAGGATTGGGTGTTTCAATTTCGATTGGCCAAATAATAACAGTAGGATATATGTGTTGGAAGGTGTAACATCATCATTCAGTCAAAGCAACAGCAAGCTGGTGACATAGGTGATGTTTGCAGCCTGGTCATTTCTTCTTGCTTGTGCATGCAATGCTTGGCACGCAAATAACTAAGAAGCCTCTCAATCATCCTTGTGCGTCTCACTAAATTTACACTTTCTGAAGTTGAGTTACCTTTTTTTGCATATAAATCAGAAAATGATTGTGATTTCTGTTCAATTCATCCAAACTTCACAGATTGACAAAGCTTTCTACCAGACATAGCACTATTGTTTTTGAGTAGTATCTCATTTAATATAAGGCAACTGGTGTTATGTTATTAGAGGTCATACTAGAATATAGTATTATGATCAGAATAGGTTCATAGCCCTATAACCACGTTATTTGGTCATAACTGTATAGGAGTTATGACCATATATATAGTTATATATGGTGGGCTGTACAAGTAAATGTACCCTATTTAGTACATATTTAGTTGATTTTGATTCTTAGTTTAGTTAAGTTTGGTTTCTAGCTAGACATATGTTGGATAAGTTGGGATGATGTGGATGAGCAATAAGGAAACTAAGAGATAACATGGGTAAGCATGTGATTTTATTTGGTTTCCCTTATGGATCCAAATTCGAAGGGCATCACACTTAATCCCCTCTTCACTCATGGGTCCTATTTCTCATCGCTGTTTAGGTAGTAGTTTTTTTGAAATGTGATTCTAGATTTTATTTGATTTGATTTTTTTCATTTACACAAACTTATACTAGCTAACTATTTCTTGTAGTCTTGCTATGTTTAGTTGTTTTAAAATGTTGGATATGCTTGAGAAGGCCCTATGGTGTTTCCGGCACATAGCCATCTAACCATTCATCTTAACAACCCCCCATCTCCAGCATGTGGTAGATTTCCTTACATTTATCCATCCTTCTTGTTTGCTCTTCTTAGCTGGCGTAAAGAATTTTCAAGTGTCAAAAGTGAGAGTAAGAGAAGGTGTTCTATCTTCAAGCATCATCGAGCATACTGTCCACCACGCGGCTGGGTCCTCCATTGAACTTTCTCTTTACAGGTTGGGACTTGGTTCCATTTGGAATCATGTTAAGGTCAGGTCTTATTGGTGACTGTCAAACAGGTTTAGAGTCTTTAGACTTTGAGACCTAGGTTCAGTATGTATCTTCCTTTATGTTCCACGTGATTCCAGCCTATGGCCGTGCTCAGATCTGATACGGAACTCCCTAGGACTAGGCCGGGACTAGCCTTGATTGCTGCCGAATCCCATCAACTACCACAGGCCGATAGCGCTAAGCTTGTCTGTGCGAACCCTTTGTCGCCAGATGGGCACGAGAGACTTGGTAAGGGTGAGACTTCGCCACTGAGTGTAAGGGGCAGAGAGGCTTTACTAACTATGAATGGTGCAGCTTGTAGCGCAAGTAACGCCACACAAGGCCTAACGTCACACCAGGTAATCGTCGGAGGCATGCCACTGCCGACCACAGGCGCAGCACAACCCCTGGGCACGGCCAAGCGCACAGCCGAGGGACATCGCAGACTACCGGGCACCGAGGACGGAGACGGGTGCCACGCACAGGAGAGCGTCGATGCCGGAGGTCACCTGAAGCATTGTGATGTTGTCGCGAGCGAGGACACTATCAGAGTGCACAGCGGAAACCTTAGAGAGGCTAACGAGCGGGCACCACCATCACCACTAGCAGCAGCAGTACGCGGGCGGGTGGCCGATCCTTGTTCCGAGGGTAACACGCACGGAGGTCATTCCAGCGAGGACAGTAATTTTCTTAGGGAGGTTATCCGATGCAGTGAGTCGGAGTCGACCGGGCCCAGTTGACCGACCTAGCCACTCATGCCCAGTTGACTCAGACTGAGTTGGAGAAGTTTCAGCTCCGAGCCGACCATTTCAGGCCGAGACGGAGTGATCACAACAGTACGGGTCAGTCGGAGCGGTTTTGACAAGATCCAGTCTTAGGACCCGATCCAAATCCAGCGGTTTTAGTTAGGAACCGGTTTCATTTTTAGTTCTGTTTCAGTTTTGTATCAACCCGGTCCGAGACTTAGACCGAACCGAGTCATGCTACAGTATAAATAATGTCTTTGTAAAGTTAACCCTAAGTTGATAATAATTTTTGGACAAAGTTTCTAATAGAAACACGTTTCTCTTCACCCCGCGTTTCTTGCGCCTCCATCTTCTTCTTCCTCACCATTTCTGTGTGAAACATCTGAGGTTCTTCTCCAGCCTCCTCAGATTCATCAATGGCGGATTGGCAACCCGGCATTATCCCACACCCTCCGCTGGTTTTCTCTACCAGGAGGTGAACCGAAGCAAGCAGCCGGTGGGTTGTCTTCTTCATCGTCTACCCGAGCAGAAGCATAGGTGAATGTCGTGCGGACTCCTCAGCTACAGGGGTGTTGAGAGGCATCATCTACCATCCAGAAGGCATCCTCCAGCCTTCGCGCAATGCCTACACGGCGGTGTGAAGATCTGAGATGCAATCGATCATCCGACGGGCATAAAACCAGCTAAGTTTGTTTTTCCAGCGTCATTTCCTCTTGTAGTGACTGTAAATCGCCTCCCAAATCGTTCTTATACCATGGGACCCTTCTGGAATCCGTGAGGATGACCTGAGGAAGGATCGAAGCGAAGGAGAATCGATTAGGGGGTCGTTTGGAGGAAGATCGAGCCTCTTTTTGAGTCTTCGGTTGAAACAGGCCTACCACAGCCAGTCTCAGTCCGAGCTTAAATCGAAAGGTCAATCGGCAATAACTTTTGGGGGTTTTGATACTGTTCGCTTCCCACCGAATCAAGCTTTCTATAGGAAGTGGAATTGTTTCAATCCGTTCAGTATTGAGTGAGTTAAGAGCTTGAGAAGCCGGAAGTAGGTTCTGTCAAGCAATTCCGCCGACCAGTTCCTGTTTCCGGCGACATTTCCGGCGATCCAACCATCGGATCTTCACGATTCCGGTGCCATTCGATTCCCAACATCCCTGAGATCATCTCCACCAAGTTTGACGTCGATCGGACCCTAGATGGCGTCTCTGGAGGCGACGGTCAGAATCTGGCGGGTATAGGCGGCGATCATCCCTGTTTCTCCGCCACAGGCGGCTGCGACCCAATATTCGCTTAGAACATTGGGAATACAGCACCACGGGGTGATCTATTGACTCTAGCTTGTTCCAAATTTGATTATCTGTCGATTGCAAGTGGTTTCATGTCTTGATTTGATCGCATTGGGGTGGAGTGGCTATTTGAAGACCTGCGGCTGTTCTTCTGCGCGGCGGCATTTACTGAAACAGGCGACAGAACTACAGCAACTTTGGGGATCAACGACTGGGGTCTAGACAGCTCCGATTCATCTCAAATTTGGAGCGTCTACTCCTTGGCTAGGGGGCTTGCTACATTCCAAATTTCAGAATTTTTGGAGGTGTCTATGGATTGTTATGAATTTTTGAGCGAAGACCTCTCAGGCAGTCCTGAAGCTGTTTTGCGCCTGATAAATTTCTGAACGGAGGACAGAACGTGCGCGATTTCAGAGCTCAACGACCTGGCCTTAAACTCAACGGATTTGGCTCAAACTTGAGGCGTCTACTCCTGAGGATGTCTACTTGTTGCTGACCAAATTTGGGGATTTTTGGAGCCTCCTGTGATTTTCTACGAATTTTCGACTGGAGGTCACTTTCTGTCAGCGCCTGAACCTGTCGTCTTCGTTTTTCAGAACAGAGGCCGAGCCTCTACGCTACCCCGATCTCGTTTTCTTCGATATTGGGGAAACGAGCATCGTTACCCTGTCCCACTATAGCACGGGGAGGGTGTTCTTGCTTACAAACCCGCCTACACGGCGCGCGGCATAGTGAGATCCTCGAAGGCTCGATTAGCCGACGACACACCTCCTTGCGGCTTGGCCACCTAGGGGTTGAGGGTGTGGTTTGTGCGCTTAGGCATGTATGTTTATGATGAATGCTTGGATGTGAATGTGGTTGAGTGAGGTGAGCGTTTAAGTTGTATCGTCGTGGTTGTATTAAGCTTTGAGGCCCTTAGCATTCTTGTAGTAGGATTGGCCATTTGGGTTCGGGAAACACTCTTGTAATTCTGTCCTAACTTGGGAAATTAAGCCGGGGTTGCTTTCCGGCAGGAAAAGAGTGTAAAGTCTTCTTAATACTTAGCCTAACCAGAGCCTGCCCCAAGAGATCTTGGGAAGGGAGTTCGGCATTCGGCAGCGAGCTTAGGCAGTCCTAGCCGGGTTCCCACCAGTTTGGTATCAGAGCACCTTGGGGGCTGATTGAGCAGCTATGGCAAAGAAGAAGAACTCAAGAGTTGAGCAACAGGAAATTGATTTGGGCGTCGAAGATGCAGCCACCGAATCACTTCAAGAGGGCAGTGGAAGAAATGAATCAAACCGAGAAAAGTTCTCACGGATAGAAACCGAACTTGAGGAAATGAGAGTAAGAATGAGTCGGCAAGATCAGCCATCACGTGTGGAAGAGAGGCTGTCTCGTTTTGAGGAAGCTATGATTCGTATGACTGATAACTTCACGCAAATAAGTCACCAATTGGGTTTCTTAACCGGCCGAATGAATAAAATGGACCAATTGTCATAGAAGGGCTAAATCAAAGAATGGACCGTATGGAAAGATCTGTTAATCATGGGTACAACCGAGAAGATAAGGGAAAAAGACCTTATGAAGAGGCTCACACATCATATCAAGCTCCCAAAGAGCATGCCGCATCGAGTTTTGGGGGATTAAAATTGGAAAAGACACTCAAATTCCACCCAAAACCAATGAAGCTCATATGGGAAATAAAAAACCCATGGGGGTTAACATGGTAACTTGTTCCAAACCACCGGTAGAAAATGATTTTGAAGAGATTTCAGATGAAGATAGTGAGAAAATCAGACAAAGAAGTGAGAAAAAGTGGGGCCAAAAGAACATAGAACCCCGATCCAACATTCGGGTTGACTTTCCTAGGCTTGATGGCAAAGACGCCCAAGATTGGGTGATTAAAGCGGAACAATACTTTGAGTGCCAAGAAGTTAGGGAGGACAAAAAGATTACCACAACCATGATCTACTTCGAAGGGGCAGTTATGAGGTGGTATCGGTCGTACAAGAGGAAAAACCCGGTCATGGTATGGGAAACATTTTCAAATGCATTACTCGCTCGCTTTGGAGTCTCGTCATATACTAATTATCATGTGGAACTCATCAATATGAAACAAATCACTACCGTGGAAGAGTTTCAAGGTCGATTTGAGGACATGTCAGGTATGGTTGGAGATTGGCCCGAACCCGCACTCATAGGTGCATTCATGTCGGGATTGAGAGAGGATCTTAGAATTGAGATGCTATCCGAGGAACATGTAGATTTAGACAGTTGCTTTGCAAGGGCACGAGTTATGGAGGAAAAACTCCTCAAACGGGCAGCTTATGAGAAGTTCTCTAAGATCGGAGGCTTCAACCAAAACAAAGGGAATTTCAACAAGCCTACTCCTAAACCACAGCCACAAGGGTTTCCAAAGAGAGATACACGTCCAGCCGTTAGGGACAATGTTCCGGTTCGTTACATCACCGCTAAGGAGAGGGATGAAAGGTTCAAGGCAGGGCTATGCATGTCATGTGAGGAAAAGTGGTTCAAGGGACACAAATGTAAGAGATTTCAGCTAATGGTGGTTGTAGAGGATGAGTACGAAGTTGAGGTTTCAATCGCAGTTGAGGAAGAGCTGCCAGTAGAACAAGAATGCCCAACTGAAATTGAGAAGGAGGATGGGGTTTTTCACTCCATGAGGGACCCAAACCGTCCTAAAGCAATGCGTGTTCTTGGAACCATTCAAGGGCACAGAGTCACAATATTGCTCGACTCGGGAGCAACTCATAATTTTATGAGTTTAGAAACGGCCAAGGATAGTGGTTGCGTATTGGAAGATCAAACACCACTCACGGTGTTGGTAGGAGATGGAACAAGGCTACCTTGCGCCCACATTTGCCGAAACATGGACATAACCGTGCAAGAGATTCCATACAAGATAGATGTCTTAGTTCTTCCGATCAAAGGAATGGACCTTGTTCTTGGTGTCGAATGGTTAGAGACACTTGGGGGATCTATTGGGATTTCTCCAAAATGAAGATGAGATTTGAGATGGCAGGGGGAGATCAAATGACGCTTGAGGGAATTCAACCCAACTTAGAACCGAAGGCAGCCATCAAGGCTCTCGCAGCTCAATAGCCAGCCCTATGGCTGATATCGTTAGCCACTGATGTACCTCCAAAAGGGAAAGAGACCGAAATCATTCCCAAAGAAGTTCAGCAAGTACTTGATAGTTTTGAAGATGTCTTTTCTGAACCCAAGGGTTACCTCCTCCAAGATCATATGACCACAGGATTGTCCTATCGAACGGGGCAGAACCGGTAAATGTTAGGCCTTATCGGTATGGGTTTACACAGAAAACAGAGATAGAGATGTTGGTAAAAGAAATGCTTGAAGGGAGAATCATTCGCCCGAGTAGCAGTCCCTTCTCCTCTCCTGTTTGTTGGTCAAGAAGAAGGATGAAACTTGGAGATTTTGTGTTCATTATAGAGCACTAAACGAAGTCACGATTAAGGACCGCCACCCTATACCCGTCATTGACGAGCTCCTTGATGAATTGGCGGGCGCTTCCATTTTCTCCAAGCTTGACTTAAGGGCGGGTTATCATCAGATA
This sequence comes from Nymphaea colorata, assembly GCF_008831285.2. NCBI lineage: Eukaryota > Viridiplantae > Streptophyta > Magnoliopsida > Nymphaeales > Nymphaeaceae > Nymphaea > Nymphaea colorata. The sequence continues at coordinate 39,126 of NW_022205047.1, forward strand.
CGCATGGATAAGCAGGACGTACCCAAGACCGCATTTAGAACTCACGATGGGAATTATGAGTTCTTGGTCATGCCCTTCGGATTAACCAATGCCCCGGCTACATTCCAACGATGTATGAATGATATTTTCAGACCACATCTGAGGGATTTCATTCTAGTTTTCTTCGATGGCATTCTGGTTTACAGCCGATCATTAGAGCACCACATTGTCCACTTAAGGAAGATACTACAATTTTGAGGCAAAATGAACTCTTTGCAAAAGCTTCTAAGTGCAGTTTCGGTCAAGAGTCAATCGGCTATTTGGGACACATAGTGTCCAAAGAAGGTGTTAGAGCTGATCCAGAAAAGCTCCATGCCATGGAGCAATGACCTTTGCCAAAAGACCCGAGAGGAATGAGGGGATTTCTAGGTCTTACTGGTTACTATCGAAGATTTATTCAAGGCTATGGATCTATAGCCTCCCCTTTGACGAAAATGTTGAAAAAGGGGGAGTTCACCTGGACGGATCACTCAAGGGAAGCGTTCCTAAAGCTTAAGGCAGCAATGTTAGCCGCATCCGTGCTAACCTTGCCAGATTTTTCACTTGATATCGTGGTGGAGACGGACGCAAGCGACGTTGGTGTTGGGGCTGTCCTCAGCCAAAAGGGCCACCCAATAGCCTACATGTCCAAGGCTCTCACCCATAGGGCAAAGCCATTGTCCACATATGAAAAGGGGTTATTTGCCATCGTGTTGCCGTAGAGAAATGGAGGCCCTACCTCATCGGGCGCAAATTCATTGTGAGAACGGATCATAGTAGTTTAAGGTATATGCTCAAACAAAGGGTCTCAACACCTACTCAACAAAGATGGCTTGCCAAGCTATTGGGTTACGATTTTACAATCGAATACAAGAAAGGAACTGAAAACTCCGGCGGCTGATTCGTTATCGAGATTTGGAGAGCAATTTCTAACCTTGTCCGTTCTGGAAACCGATTTGTGGCAGCATTGGTCATTGAGCAAGAGGCTGATGAAGGTTTGAGACTACTTAGAGCATCGGTTCAGCAGAATCCGGGATCAATTCCAAATCATGGCATGGGCAAAGCTGTGGTACCACGCGGTTCCTCCCTCAAAAAGGAGCTCCTATCACACTTTCATTGTTCAACCACCACAGGTCACGAAGGCGTGGCCAAACACTTGCAAGGATCAAAACCCAATTTTGGTGGGAAGGGCTGAAAGGAGAAGTCAAAGAGTTTGTGAGAAGTTGTCAGATTGCCAAAGGGAAAAGTATAAAGCAACCAAGCCACCCGGGCTGATGCACCCCTTGCCAATACCTACAAAACCTTGGGCTGATGTATCAATGGATTTATCGATGCAATGCCACGTTCGGAAGGAAAGGAAGCGGTGTTTGTAGTGGTGGACAGATTGACGAAATATGGGCATTTTGCCCCTCTTCCAAGACACTACAATGGGTCGTTGTTGTCGGGATATACCAAACTATGTCGGCAAACTTCATGGAATGCCGAGCACTATCGTTTGTGATAGGGATTCGATATTCCTAAGTTCGTTGTGGCGCGAGTATATGCGCATGGCTGGGACTTCATTGCAGTTCAGTACAGCCCACCACCCGCAAACCGATGGGCAAAGCGAGGTGGTGAACAGACACTAGAGACCTATCTGCGATGTTCGCGGGGAACGAACTCCGAACACTTGGGTTCGGTATGTTGCTTGGGCAGAATGGTCCTACAACACTAGTCTCCATTCTGGACTAGTATCACTCCCTACGAGGCACTTATGGGTGTCCTCCTCCACTCATTCCAAATTATGAAGTAGGGACACTCAGGATGATGAGGTGGACTGCACACTCCGTAATCGGGATGAGATCTTGGCAGTTTTGAGGCAGCATATCGTAAGAGCCCAGAATCGGATGAAACAAACATACGATAAAGGTCACAAAGATCGAGAGTTCAAGGTTGGGGATATGGCATGGTTGAAGAGGCTACCTATGCGACAAAAATCGTTGCTTGGACAGCCTTATTCCAAACTTTTACCCCGTTATTATGGGCCATTCCGGGTTTTCAAAGAGTTGGCAAGGGAGCCTACAGGTTAGCACTACCGCCCACCGCATTAGTCCATTCGGTCTTCCAGGTAACTAGGCTCAAGCCGCATTTTGGTCAGTTGCCAGAACTTATTTAACCTTTGCCAGATTTTCGGCCTAGACCGTATAGGATACTTCGTCACCGGCACATGCAGAGAGAGGGTCGTCAGAGACATGAGGTTTTGGTCGAGTGGACGCCCCAGATTCAGGAACGTCATGGGAGCTATATGACAGGATCGTCGAGGATTTCCCAGCTACTAGAGCTTGGGACAAGCTCAGTCTCAGCGTGGTGGATCTGATACGGAACTCCCTAGGACTAGGCCGGGACTAGCCTTGATTGCTGCCGAATCCCATCAACTA